>NC_040025.1:23811764-23814566 GCF_000972845.2 Larimichthys crocea
TTATCATTCACTGTAATGCATTGTCATTTTAATCAGTTCATTGTAATTCCATTGTCCATTTGTTCATTCAGTGTAATTTATCATTCACTGTAATGCATTGTCATTTTATCAGTCCATTTGTAAATTCATTGTCCCATTTGTCTATTCATGTGTAATTTATCATTCACTTGTAATTCATTGTCATTTTAATCATCAATTGTAATTCATTGTCCATTTTGTTATCATTCATTGTAATCCTGTTTGTTTCCCAGATATATTAGTGTGTGTGTGAATGGGTGTATAAGAGACATTAATTTAAAGAACTTTGTAGAAAGGCGCTTTATGAAGTTCAGTCCATTTCCTTGTATTAGTTTACGGGCAGATCTGCCCGATCCAATATGGCGGCGCCGTTTACGTACGATTCAGCGCTCAATGCGGCGTCTATGTATATATGTCTATGGTTGCAAACAGTGTGTAAGGCCAAGAATCGCTCATAAAAGTCAAAAGACCAACTCCTGGTTTACTGAAGGGGTGAACCAATAGTTAAACCCACGTGACACAGATAATAGAAATTACTCTTTTACCCAAACCTCAATGGACACTTTGTCACGTTGCGGCCACAACACTGTTTTGGTCCAGTCTCCACGCTACTTCAAACTACACTGGGAGTTTTTTAGAAGTAAGTGTTTAGCCCGCCAGACTTGATTAACCTTAGCTTAGATTTGGTAATTTTCCTTTGTTTATCTGCTTCAGTTTTTACAACCGGCAGTTTGCTGATATAGAATTACTGTGTATTCACCAAATTGAGCCGAATTGTTTCAGGGACACTTCTGAAATGGATCGCAGTGGACAGTGAAACATTGACTAGAATGGCAGTGATGAGCTCCAGTGGCTGTGGCCACTGTTTTTTTTTTATAGCATCTGATACCGAATAAAATACCAACATACTGAAACACCTTCAAAAACTTGAACAATCATCCTGAGCAGAGTGGTCCACCAACTTATTCAGACTAAGAGGGTAGATGTCCATGTCCCTGAACTTCGTGGGTGTGTTGTGCCTGGAGCAGATGACTATATAAAGAAATCCACCGTCTGGAAAATTTCCTTACCTATTCTATGAGTTTTAATGTTACATTTGAGTGGCCATCTGGTGTGAGAGATGACCACTACACCACGCAGGGGTATAAAAATCTGATGGGCAGATAAGGTTTTGGGTTTTTGTGAATATCACAATATTATTAGCTTAAATCAACAAAGGGTATTTGGATGTCTGCTTGCAGGAGGCTGTTGAACCTTGTGAGAGAGATTTGCACATTAAAAAGACAATGAGAGAGTGAGGTGACATCACTGGAATGGATTATTTTGCATATGTAGAGGTCTGTGTGTGTGTGGACCATTACTTATATTGCGTGTAGAGCTAACATAAATCATAGTAGACAGGCCAAAGGAGGTGTGTCAGTTGAGAACTCTGACGTCAATGTGCCACTTTGCATGTGTACATGCCTCTGGCCTTCGTGTCTGGCAGGCAAATGTTTACCATGTGGTGGCATGTCATACAGTACAAATGAATCCCTCACTGGATCCATTTTTTTTTATTGCTTTTATCTGTTGTAGTGGCTATGATTTAACTGCTCTGTGGTCACTAGCTTTCCCTGTGACACTCCTCAGCACAAAAGTGTTGGATGGAACCACATCCTGACACTCATGCTATAAAAAGAGCCTTAGAAATGGTGGCACTGTAAATGTAAATCTTGGCCTGAGGGTGGCAGTATAAAAAGGACATTAAAAGATCATAAACATGGACAGTGTGTATCCTGATGACAGCAGATATATTGAGCACACAGACACTTTGGCCTGAGGAGCCAAAGAAAAGTTGAGTGTATGTATTCACTTTTTATGAGGGTCTAAGGACAGAGGGTGTCACTCCCTGTACAGATTGTAAAGCCCTCTGAGGCAAATGTACTTTGTGACTTTGGGCTATACAAATAAAATTGATTTGATTTAAATTTTCCACTTTCCACTTCAGACCAAAGATTGGCAATGAGACAATCTGAAACTTCAGTCAAACTTCAGTCAGTAACATTCTGGAAAAAAGACAACAACAGCTGTCTGTACCACCGTTCTATTAGCTTTTCAGTTTTTTGATTGTTTTTTTTGTCAGCGTTGGATATAATTTGTAGTGTCTTAAAATATGAATATGAGGACAGCGATAGTGAGTTACTTGCTACAGTTGCTTCAGTCATACAGACTCACTTCTCAAACAAACTAATGAGATGATTTTCTTTCCTCAATCCTAAACTGTGCAAGTACCAACCAGCTTGTAACTGACTTGACAATCTGACTTTACTCACAAATCACCAATTAACGGCACCTCAGATTAGAGCCCACATGAATGTATCACATAGTTCAAGTAGAAGACGTGTGTGAACATCAACTGTTCAGAGACGACAACTGAGGGAGACCAACGAGAAGAAATGTGCCAAGACATTAGACCAGTGGGAATCTGTGCATTGGTCTGATAAGTCAAATTTGAGAATTTTGGTGGCAGTGTTTAGCTCAGTTGGTAGAGCAGCCGCCCCATGTACAAATGCTCAGTCCTTGCTGCAGTGGCCCAGGGTTCAAATCAGACCTGTGGCTCTTTGCTGCATGTCATTCCCCATCTCTCCCTACATTCCTGTCACTCTTCAGCTGTCTGTCAGATAAAAAGCAACAAATAAATAAAAGTTCAACTGAGGATTTTTACTCATTTATTGATACACACATGCCACACACACACAAAGCTTCCTAGCTTCCTGTAGGGAGGTGTGATCACTATCAGCCCCA
>NC_040025.1:23814576-23874522 GCF_000972845.2 Larimichthys crocea
AGGTATGTAACTTTTAAAGTGATGATTATAATGTTTACTCTTATGTAAGACACCCAAACCAACATATGTATTTTTCTAATGCGAGTGTTTTACAGCTACTAATGTGTGTAACCTGTTACTGTGATGATAAATATTGAATACACACCACACACACACACACACACACACACACACACACACACACACACACATATTATATATATATATATATATATATATAGAAAATATATATATAATAATATATATAGTACACACACACAACAAATTGGTGTGTGTGTGTGTGTGTGTGTGCTCTTTATTCAGAAACCCTCATGTCACATCTACATTTCAGGATCTGGTTATTATAGACAGAGATTAAATGTTAAATATAAATTTTCAATATTATCATCACAGTAACAGGTTACACACATGGTAGCTGTAAACACCAGCATTAGAAAAATAATACGTTGGTTTGGTGCTTACATAAGGAGTAAACTTTATAATCATCACTTTAAAGTTACATACGTGTTTTTGGTGCTGTTTGTTTCCCAGATATTAGTGTGTGTGTGAATGGGTGTATAAGAGGCATTAACTTAAAGAACTTTGTAGAAAGGCGCTTTATGAAGTTCAGTCCATTTCCTTGTATAGTTTACGGGCAGATCTGCCCGAACACAATAGGCGGCGCCGTTTACGTATCGCGACCAACGACCACCCCCCTCAATGCGGCGTCTATGTATATATGTCTATGTTTGCAACACCACCAATCTCCAGTCAAGGTTTGAGACCACGCCCACTAAAGGACTAGATGTATATACAGTGTATTTAGATTAAATGCATTATCTTCTGTCTATCTTACTAAAAGGACTACTAGCTGCACAACAAGCTAAAGACAGTAACAGTTACCAGCAGTTACAGGCAGCAGTTACTTTTATAACAAGTAAATCTATCTATCAGGATACTTTGTAAACCAAGCAGAGGAACTGGAGGACATCGGAGAGAAAACCAGAAAATATGTTATTTATTATATTTATTTTGGAGTACCTCATTTTGATGTACAGTATATCGGCACAATTATAATGTTCTGCAACTGTGAACTCTCACTCTTATTAGCATCTTGCACTGCACAGAACAACAGCTTCATTTTGAAACATATTGTAATATATTTTAATTTTTTAATTTTTAATACATTTTTTTTTACTCTATATTTCTTACTTAATATTTGTTATGCACCAGTTACACCAAGACAAATTCTGTAAGTGCAAACCTACTTAAATCAATTAATAAATCAATAAATCTGACTGATTCCTTTAAAATATGATCACTGATCAGTGAATAAAGTTAGATCTAGAAGTGTGTGTTTTTTATTCAGTAATGACCATTCTGGGTTCGGGAGGCAGACACTGTCAACACTTAAGATTAGACTTAAGACTTTCCTTTAATAAAGCTTATAGTTAGAGTGGCTCAGGTCATCCTTAGTTATGCTGCTATACTAGCGGGGGACTCTCTCCTCTCTCTCTCTCTCTCCTTCTCTCTCTCTCCTCTCCTCTCACATCTGTAAACATACATGTCTCATTAATGCATGTTACTAACAACTTCTTCCCGGGAGTTTCTGTGCTCTGTCGTCCATGGATCGTGGCTGCTGCTGTGGCCTGCATGACGTCACCTACATATATAATCACTGTCATTATTGTTACATATCTCCATTACAGTTTATAGTTAGTTGATGATTGCTGCTGCTGTGCATCTGTGTCTCCTCTATTCTCACACAGGTTCCACTGCTACTGTAATCATTTTATCATTCACTGTAATTCATTGTCATTTTATCAGTCATTGTAATTCATTGTCATTTTGTCATTCATTGTAATTCATTGTCATTTTATCATTCACTGTAATCATTGTCATTTTTCATTCATTGTACATTGTCATTTATCATTCATTGTATCCATTGTCATTTATCATTCTTGTAATTCATTGTCATTTTAATCATTCATTGTAATTCATTGTATTTTATCATTCATGTAATTGTACAATATGTTTGGTTGAGTGTCCTGTACACGTGACATCCGTGCACATCTGTCCGCCTGGGAGGGATCCCTCCTCTGTGGCTCTTCCTGAGGTTTCTTCCACATTTTTTCCTGTTAAAGGGTTTTTGTGGCAAGTTTTTCCTCACTGGAACCGAGGGTCTAAGGACAGAGGGTGTCACTCCCTGTACGGATTGTAAAGCCCTCTGAGGCAAATGCACTTTGTGACTTTGGCTATACAAATAAAATTGATTTGATCTGATTTGATTTAATGGGCTATGATGTGTTAAAAGCTGGAGGTGGCGTGTGCCTCAGTTTCATATTCTCTCATGTGATGCCCTCAGTCCAAATTCAATAATCGTAAAACCATAATCAAAAAATGCTAAAATTTGCCCATTATTCCTACATTCGTGGTTTAACCCTGCTGGTGTGGGTCGAGGAGGCACACAGGCCAACAAAAACCAGTGTTAGTTTGCAGTTGGGACATTTGACTGCAGACCAGACCCACCAACAGTTTGCTTGCTCTTGAAAGCCTTCTCATGAAGCGGTACAGGAATAGACTGCAGTCAATACGTTGAGGCTAGGGTAGCGCATTAACACATCGTTCATCATTCATCATTAACAGGCCTGCTATCAAGCCTTTAAATAAGGCTCTGCACTGTTTCTACTGACCAGCACATCTCCCTAGAAAAGACACCATATCTGCACAGGTGGAACAGTTAAAACAAACCACTGCAACCACCTTAGCAAGGGTGCATTAATAGGGTGATCAGAGGCTGGGTAAGTAGGCCAGGGGTACTCAAAGCTAATTCTAAGGTCATTTCAAAATTAAATTAAGTGAAGAGATTAAAAGTAAAAATCAAGTAGGGAGATTCAGTAAATGGACTGTACTTATATAGCACTTTTATACCAATATCCCATTCACCCATTCACACACACAGCATTGGCCAACACAATGTGATGAACAAGGTGCCAACTGCTGTTTTTATTTACGTTTTACACAATGCCCCCATTCATTGGAAGGGGGTTGTACATAAGAAACAGCTAGAAACAGCCCGTAGTCAGTGTAAGAGCAGTCGGATTCTCTGAACACCACAGTCGTCTTCTCCTATCTCCTTATGAATTCTCCTTCATATCTTTTTCCTTGACCTTGACCCACATTGAGGTCAGTGCTTGAAAGGACTTAGGAGGTCATTTTTTGACTATGGTAAATAGTAAATGGACTGTACTTACATAGTGCCTTTCTAGTCTTCCGACCACTCAAAACACTTCATTTACCCATTCACCCATTCATACACATTCATACACTGATGGCATTAGCTGCCATGCAAGGTGCCAATGCTCATCAGTTTGAGGAGATAACCATTCATACACATTCACACACACAAAAGCAAATGACTCAGTCTTTCTTTCACAAATCACACAAGCTACACATATTTCATTTTAATGCATAAAGAATTTGAACATGAACAATTATTTTCACCTTTCTCTCAGGACAGACCCAGCATCCATTAATTAAATTTCTTACATTACTGTCTGCATTCTCTAAGGTTTACAACAATTGGCAGTCACATGTTGACCTCACACTCACATGTACCTCTCTTTTGCTTATTTATCTTTGAGGGAATCCTAATGTGAGCGTTGTCTTTTAGCCTACAGCCGTGTGGAAATAATCACTGGAGCATTAAATTGCTTTGAGAACAGCCTACACAGTCATCAGGCAGCTTCCAATAGGCTCTCTCGAATAAGTACATTTGGACAGGTTGCCCATTGTACGTGGTCCTCTAACACTCGAGAGGGATGGCAAATGTCATTTCATAAATAGCTTCATTATTGGCATGTGTTGTTCATGTATTTGACTTCATAGACCTATTTCGTCAACATGTCTCAGTGTGTTAGAAGTAGAAATGGCTTCAGACACATCATGTAAACATGTCATTATCAGCAGATGTGCTCTTTTTCTGTATAAGTTCTATAAGAGTTACATATGAAACCGTGCTTGTTCTTACATTCCTACATTCTAATGCTGTCAAGCATATTCTGGATTAATTACTTCCCAGGCAGAGGGCATTGCCATTCCTCTACACACACACAACACACACACACACACACAAGACTGCAGTGGGGAAGATTCTTCCATCGTTACTGTACTCCTGTGGAGATGCTTTTTTCCCGACATTCCAAGTAGCAGTGGTGTGTTTGGCTCAAGAGAAACAAACGGATCGAATCACTCCTTTGGTAGTCCAAAAGGTACCGAGTGGAAATAACAATATTAAGTTTGTTCTGCAAGGAAAGGTCAGGTCATTTTATTCTTTTTTTTTTTAGGTACAGAGTATATTTTGTGGCATTATGTCGTGAACTGAGACATTTTTACTGTTTTCTTTGGTACACACTGATATGTAATGAAATCCAACGTATAACAGACTAACTAAAATTAAGGTTTTAATTTGCAGTTAATGTAAGAATTGCCCTTCTGATCTACTGTATGTATTCAGGGAGTATTGTTTATCCCCCACAATAACCAGACAACCACATTCTTTTATTGTTTTGTGTGATACAGCCCATGTTGACCTGTCAGAGTCCTCCATGTTGTGTGGAAGAGGATGTTGACCCCTTGTGGCTACTACATGGTTTCGGAGTTACACGTAACCTTTCTACTTCACCACATTTACATGTCAAATTTTCCAATTTCTATCAACAAGGCCTTTAAACAACACCTTCATGAAGGGAGGATGTACTGCAGGGCGTCTGTATTGGACTGCAATAGTTTTAGCTAGGTGTACCTAATAAACTGGCAACGAGTGTAAGTTGTTTTTATTTTTAATCAGCACATTATTTCTCTTGTGCATATATTCTGGACAACAGTTTTCCTGGAAAGGACGATTAATTGGTCTCAGCAAAAGTGGGCCACTTTTTTAGCAAATGCGTACAAACATTCACATATTCACAGCATGGCACAACCCTTAACCCTCAGCGTTTAAGTGTGGCACTTAAGCAGTGATCCATCCATTACCTGTAACTTATCCTCATCAGGCTCATTGGTGGGGCTGGAGCCTATTACATGTAGTTTATTAGATTTGATGTGATCGATGTGATCTGGCTGGAAACCTGGAACAGGTTTAACATCATGGGCCAACAGTGTTGGCTGTAAGGCATACTTCCCTAATTCAGTAATCACATTACAATTACAGTTATTTTGTTGCTTGTGTTAAGAAAATGTTCAGTTTATTTCATAATCGGCAAATATAAATATATAAATATAAATATAGACATGTTTGCACAACAGTCGAGAGTGACTCCTTGTTTTCAACAGGAGGATATAGTCACACTCAATATTTGAATTTGGGGTCAGAGATGGAGATCCTGAACCGTATCTACTACAATACCATGAAATTCAACAAAGTAACGCAGTCGCGCACCTATACGAAGCTCTTCACTGGGCAGTTTGGGATGACTCTAAAGAGGAACAGTAGAGTAAGAATGAAACTCTAACCGATTTTCAGAGACTCTTACTGCTTTATTGATAAACAACATCAAATTAGCTGCTGTTTTTGGTGCCTGTTTGTTTCCCAGATATATTAGTGTGTGTGTGAATGGGTGTATAAGAGACATTAATTTAAAGAACTTTGTAGAAAGGCGCTTTATGAAGTTCAGTCCATTTCCTTGTATTAGTTTACGGGCAGATCTGCCCGATCCAATATGGCGGCGCCGTTTACGTACGATTCAGCGCTCAATGCGGCGTCTATGTATATATGTCTATGGTTGCAAACAGTGTGTAAGGCCAAGAATCGCTCATAAAAGTCAAAAGACCAACTCCTGGTTTACTGAAGGGGTGAACCAATAGTTAAACCCACGTGACACAGATAATAGAAATTACTCTTTTACCCAAACCTCAATGGACACTTTGTCACGTTGCGGCCACAACACTGTTTTGGTCCAGTCTCCACGCTACTTCAAACTACACTGGGAGTTTTTTAGAAGTAAGTGTTTAGCCCGCCAGACTTGATTAACCTTAGCTTAGATTTGGTAATTTTCCTTTGTTTATCTGCTTCAGTTTTTACAACCGGCAGTTTGCTGATATAGAATTACTGTGTATTCACCAAATTGAGCCGAATTGTTTCAGGGACACTTCTGAAATGGATCGCAGTGGACAGTGAAACATTGACTAGAATGGCAGTGATGAGCTCCAGTGGCTGTGGCCACTGTTTTTTTTTTATAGCATCTGATACCGAATAAAATACCAACATACTGAAACACCTTCAAAAACTTGAACAATCATCCTGAGCAGAGTGGTCCACCAACTTATTCAGACTAAGAGGGTAGATGTCCATGTCCCTGAACTTCGTGGGTGTGTTGTGCCTGGAGCAGATGACTATATAAAGAAATCCACCGTCTGGAAAATTTCCTTACCTATTCTATGAGTTTTAATGTTACATTTGAGTGGCCATCTGGTGTGAGAGATGACCACTACACCACGCAGGGGTATAAAAATCTGATGGGCAGATAAGGTTTTGGGTTTTTGTGAATATCACAATATTATTAGCTTAAATCAACAAAGGGTATTTGGATGTCTGCTTGCAGGAGGCTGTTGAACCTTGTGAGAGAGATTTGCACATTAAAAAGACAATGAGAGAGTGAGGTGACATCACTGGAATGGATTATTTTGCATATGTAGAGGTCTGTGTGTGTGTGGACCATTACTTATATTGCGTGTAGAGCTAACATAAATCATAGTAGACAGGCCAAAGGAGGTGTGTCAGTTGAGAACTCTGACGTCAATGTGCCACTTTGCATGTGTACATGCCTCTGGCCTTCGTGTCTGGCAGGCAAATGTTTACCATGTGGTGGCATGTCATACAGTACAAATGAATCCCTCACTGGATCCATTTTTTTTTATTGCTTTTATCTGTTGTAGTGGCTATGATTTAACTGCTCTGTGGTCACTAGCTTTCCCTGTGACACTCCTCAGCACAAAAGTGTTGGATGGAACCACATCCTGACACTCATGCTATAAAAAGAGCCTTAGAAATGGTGGCACTGTAAATGTAAATCTTGGCCTGAGGGTGGCAGTATAAAAAGGACATTAAAAGATCATAAACATGGACAGTGTGTATCCTGATGACAGCAGATATATTGAGCACACAGACACTTTGGCCTGAGGAGCCAAAGAAAAGTTGAGTGTATGTATTCACTTTTTATGAGGGTCTAAGGACAGAGGGTGTCACTCCCTGTACAGATTGTAAAGCCCTCTGAGGCAAATGTACTTTGTGACTTTGGGCTATACAAATAAAATTGATTTGATTTAAATTTTCCACTTTCCACTTCAGACCAAAGATTGGCAATGAGACAATCTGAAACTTCAGTCAAACTTCAGTCAGTAACATTCTGGAAAAAAGACAACAACAGCTGTCTGTACCACCGTTCTATTAGCTTTTCAGTTTTTTGATTGTTTTTTTTGTCAGCGTTGGATATAATTTGTAGTGTCTTAAAATATGAATATGAGGACAGCGATAGTGAGTTACTTGCTACAGTTGCTTCAGTCATACAGACTCACTTCTCAAACAAACTAATGAGATGATTTTCTTTCCTCAATCCTAAACTGTGCAAGTACCAACCAGCTTGTAACTGACTTGACAATCTGACTTTACTCACAAATCACCAATTAACGGCACCTCAGATTAGAGCCCACATGAATGTATCACATAGTTCAAGTAGAAGACGTGTGTGAACATCAACTGTTCAGAGACGACAACTGAGGGAGACCAACGAGAAGAAATGTGCCAAGACATTAGACCAGTGGGAATCTGTGCATTGGTCTGATAAGTCAAATTTGAGAATTTTGGTGGCAGTGTTTAGCTCAGTTGGTAGAGCAGCCGCCCCATGTACAAATGCTCAGTCCTTGCTGCAGTGGCCCAGGGTTCAAATCAGACCTGTGGCTCTTTGCTGCATGTCATTCCCCATCTCTCCCTACATTCCTGTCACTCTTCAGCTGTCTGTCAGATAAAAAGCAACAAATAAATAAAAGTTCAACTGAGGATTTTTACTCATTTATTGATACACACATGCCACACACACACAAAGCTTCCTAGCTTCCTGTAGGGAGGTGTGATCACTATCAGCCCCAAGAAGGCACACCGAGCGGCCTTATCTAATTGAAGTGATGGCACGGTGGTTAAATTAACGAGCTAAGCACCAGCATGACAGGAGCTGCCGCTGCGTATCGCAGACAAATCATCATTCATGGTGCTGTGTTAAAAAGCAACAACAGGAGATAGTAAGCAGTGCTGAGAGAGAGCACACCTCTGGGACTGCAGAGCATGAAGGAACATGATGCAGGTAGTGAAGCAGTAGAGAACAAATCTGTTTGGTAAGCCGAGTGAAGGAGGAGTGCAGACTGATTTGTGGCCATTTCTAATTTTGTGTGAGGTGTATGATGTCAAAACACGTGCGAGTGTGAATGAACTTGCAGCAGGAGTGTAAATGCCTAATGTAGCACACTGGGAAAGTGAGAGAAATGAACAGTGTGTAACAGGAAGCATTTAGTTGGATAGTGTTTATCAGGCAGGGAGGAGAGAAGATATCCCACATACACACATGTACAGTACATTCATCAGCACAAGCAAAGTAAAGATTAAAAATCTTCATTGTCTCATAATTAAGCAGCTACAGGTCATATCAGTATTCATTTCATTCATGCACTGTATGCCTACTGTGGTGTGTGAGGCTGGGGGTTGGGCTCTGTGTGCTCTCTTGGCAGAGATAGACATGGTTTGCTGGGTGGCTGAGGAGCTGGCTGCACACACCTAAGCCGAGTCAACATCATCTGGAGCAGTATTTAGAGACTGGCCTCCTGTGTGCTCACTGCCAGATTGTCAACGCTTAGTGGTAGATCAGCCTGTATGCTCTTCTGTGAATTGCTACCTAAGATTTCAACCGAATACTCACCTGTGTTCTCTGTCTTCAGGATCCAGCCTCTCTACTCACCAAGCCACCCTGCCACTGCACCCTTCAGCTGTATCCTCAACCTTGCCACGCTTCCACCTTCCTCGTTCCCTGCTCCTACCCCCCGTGAGCTTGCCTGCCTCCACAGCCTTCCCAGCGTCAGGGGACGCCACGCCACCACTTACCCTCAGTTCAATAAACGGTTGTTTTGTCCCTACTTATCTCCATTTTGGGTCCAGCACCACCGCCACATAATCTACCTTCATTTACACTAGAAGTATTCATTCTACTGACTGATCATGCAGGGCCAGTGGTCTCTGGTCTGTGTGTCAATGTCTGATGGTGGGACTGCAGTCAGGTGCAAGTAGAGCAGATTACAGTTAGCAGTAAAACTGTAGATGTCAGGGAATGAAGCTACAGTTTGTCAATAAAGAAATGCTACAGCTCTCTCAGGAGCTGAGTTAAGTTGCTTACTGCTAAATGAATCAGAATCACTTTAATTGACAAGATATGTGTACACATAAGGTATTGGACGCCGGTTACACTTTGCTCTTATACTACAAATAAAAGAAGCGGGGAGTGAGCTTACAGCACTACACATGAAGAGGAAGGTCCCGAGCAGACAACCAAACTCTCTGGCCAGGCTGATATATGGGTGTGCTCCTCCTATGCTGAGCCGCTATGGACTTGTGCGGGGCAGAGTTACGAAGCAGCACATGACGGGCTCGGGTCCAAGTATGCCGATACTGTTTCACCAAAGCCTGAGCAGCAGGAACACAAACCTCATCCTCCAGGGCTGGGAACAGGGGGGGCTGATACCCATAAACGCATTGAAAAGGCGACATTCCTGTAGATGAACAGAGCAAAGTGTTGTGAGCATACTCAGCCCAGATATTGTACTTACTCCAGGTGGCCAGGTTGTGGGACACCAGACACCGCAGCATGACCTCCACTTCCTGGTAAACACACTCCGTCTGGCTGTTGGATTCTGGGTGATAACCCAATGACAGGCTCACTGTGGCCCCTAGGAGAGCACAGAAAGCTTTTCAAAACTGTGAAATGAACTGGGGACCATGATCTGACACAATGTCCTTGGGGAAACCATGAATGCAAAATACATTAGAGAGCATGACCTTTGCTGTTTCTTTGGCTGAGGGCAACTTGGGCAGAGGAATGAGATGCCTAGTGAAACTCACATTTCTTAGCTTTCACAAAGAGATCGTGATGTACCAGCCGCTGCAAAACCTGCCGCACCTGCTGCACGTGGTTTTTAAGATCAGAATATTATCAAGATATACAAAAACAAACTGGTTGAGCATGTCTCCAAGTACCTCATTAACTAAGTTCTGGAAGACCACAGGTGCATTAGTCATTCCAAAGGGCATTACCAGGTCATAGTGACCAGTGGGATTATTGAAGGCCATCTTCCACTCATCCCCCTCCCTTATCCTCACCAGATGATAGGCCTTCCGGAGATCCAGTTTTGTGAATACAGAGGCTCCCTGCAGAAGCTCAAAAGCAGAACAAATTAAGCGGAGGGCTACCTATTTTTGACAGTGACATCATTGAGTCCACAGTAGTCAATGCAGGGATGTAAGGACTTGTCTTTCTTGTCCACAAAGAAGAACCTAGCCCCCGCAGGAGAGCAAGGCAGTCTGATAATACCTGCTTTTAGGGAAGAGTCAATGTAATCATTCATGGCTTGCCTCTCCGGTTCAGACAACGAGTACAAGTGGCCCTTAGGGGACATGGAACCAGGAAGGAGGTTCGACGGGGCAGCCAAAAGGGCGGTGTGGTGGTAAAGAAGTTGCCTTAGTCTTGTTGAAAACCTCCTTCAAGTCATGGTAGCAGTCGGGAACCTTGGACAGATTAGGATAGTCTGAGGGGCTGTTAGGAGCCTCAGGGAGTGAGTCAGGTGAAGTAGGCGACAAACAAGATTTCAAACAGTCATTTCTGCAGTCCTGAATTTCCCCAGTAACACAGTCCACATGTGGATTGTGCTGTTTTAACCAAGGTAACCCCACAATCACTGGATCTGCAGGGTTAGAACACAGTGGTGTGAGATTCTGAAATCGTGAGTTTGACAGTTACATGAGTCACCTTGAACAACCGACTTCCATCCAGAGACTCAATTGGTGAGGCTAACGGTGAAACACAGAGTCCTAATCAGTCTAAAACACTTTCATCAGCCCCAGAGTCAATGAGAACCTTCACACTCACCACTAGATCAGGAGAGGAAATCACAGCAGGGGTTAAAACACAATGATGGGTGGAGGATACTGTTCGGCTCACCATCCTCCTCCTTTTCACTGATGAGCTGGGCCTTTTACTGGACAGTGCAGAGAGCGGTGACCGAGTTGACCGCAGTAAAAGCACCGTCCCTCCACCAGGCGTTGCTGTCTGTCCTCCCGTGTGAGCCTGTTGTGCCCTGGCTGATGTCTCTCAACAGGACGGGGGAATAGAGTGGGCCTCCTCTGGTGCCGTGGAGTCTTGGCAAGACCCTTAACTCTCTCTCTTTCCCTCTCTCTAAGGCGATCAATCTTGATACACAGGGCAATAAGGGAGTCAATATCAGGGGGCAACTCTAGCAAGTTAACTGGTCCTTGATCTGAAAGTCCATGAATGAAGGCATCAAAAAGGGAAGACATATTCCAGCCACTTTCTGCAGCAGGTGTGCGAAACTCAATTGCATAGTCTGTGACCCTTGCTTTGTCATGTTATAAATCAAAACGTGAGGACAATTCTCAAAAATCTTACAAAAGGTGTCTGTGAACAATTGTAAAGAAGAGCACAAAGGGGAATTACAATGCCACTCTGCAGTGGCCCAAGCCTCGGCTCTGCCTGCCAGGTGGGAGATGACATAAGCCACCATGGTTCTGTCCATGGGGAAAAGTGGGGCTTGAAGTTCAAAATGTAGTCCACACTGAGCTAAAAAGGCTCTGCAATAATCTGAATCTCCTGTGAAGCATTCAGGATGTGCCAGGTGAGGCGAGGAGAAGCCGGTGGAGGCTGGAGCAGGAGCAGACGGCTCTGGAGCTGGACCACGAGACAGTTGGTGGAGCTGTTCAGTGAGGAGCAACACTTGATTCCCCAGGGATGAGTGAAAATCTTTATTTAAAGCAGCGAGATCACAGAGACACTGAGAGATACTATTCAGTTTCTCATCATGGTGAGAGAGTCTCTGGGACTGGGAGTAGAGGGCAGAGCACACAGAATCAGAGTCAGCTGAGTCTGTCATGGCCAGTTTTGACTGACAAGGATCAGTGACAGGGACTAAGATGCACGACTCAACACTCAGAGATGGATTTTAAAAAAACTCAAATTTAATGCACTGAAGCAAGGCAAAAACAGGACGAAAACAAAACTCGACTAGAAACTAGAACCTCTGGGTTGACAATGATGTCAAAGAGACTGTTACTGTGCTGTCAAGTTGAGGTTGGAGGTTTGTCCTGAATTTAGATTAATTAATCACAGGGCCTATAATTAATTAGATTATTTTTTTAATCGCTTGACAGCCCTTATTAAGTTGAGTTTTTTGTGTGTTTTTTTTTTTTTACTGTTTTGGATTGGACCTTGTTTTTCCAAGTAATGTACTCAAGCCTGTTTTTCCTCTTAAAGTGTAACATCATCGCCACAGATCATCTGACAAGGTTAGGAGTTTGACAATATGGTGGCCCCCAAATAGCATCTTGCATAGGGCACCCAAACAGCTAGAAACGGCCCTGCCTGGTGGTCCCAAGCTCCCCCAGGAGCAGCCAGCCGCTAGTATAAGCAAGCTATGCAATAGCTTAGGGCCACAACTTGAACTGATGTTACTCGCTCCTCACTTTGTACAGTGTTAAGCTGACAACTCACTCAGCTGCTGCCAACTCAAACACAATGACTGTGAGACTTACACAATTTACCCTTTTCATATGCTCTCACGCCACACATCCATCAACCTACAGATTCATATTTGTGGCTTTCACTATGGTTACTGAGACGCCGTGATACAGTATAGACATAGATCATGATGTACAGATATATAGAATTACATATGTCACATTGTCCTGTGTGCAAATACTCATCATTACTTTTTACATAATGTTGTGAAGTGTCACATAAAAAGCATTTGCTCATTCATTCATTCTCATTTGTACAAAGATAAAACTTCAGTGTATGAAACTTGCACCATGCCATGGTGCAGACCAGCATCATGCTCTGAAGCAGACCATAGATAGTAATAGACGCAATAACCATGATGTCAACTACAGGTTTCTTAAGAGTGTGGTGACTGTGGTTGCATCCATGTTGGCAGTCCTACCAGAGTGGGGTAGCCCATGTGTTTGCATTGGATTCACAGCTTGTGACTTTGAATGAAGTCAGTACGAGCAGCAGGAGAGCATCAGTCCTGCACTGGTCCTTAATTCCCAGAATGGGGCTCAGAGAAATGTTCCGGACAGGACAGCAGAACCACCTTCTGTCTGGAAGAGAACCCGTCACTTTCCTGGGTTGAGGAAACCAAAGAGGTGGAAGAAGAAGAGGCAGGACTAAAGTAACATCAAGTTTTGTGGGTTTTCTCCAGGTGCTCTGGATTCCCCCACAAAAAAATAATAATAAATATAGTCCCCTACATCAACACCAACCAAAAAAAATCTATAAAAATTCAGATATTGTTATATTTTTGTTTATATTGGTTCTATTTTCTCTCTGTGTCTTCTCTTGATTTAGGATGACATTACAGAAACTCTCCTGAATTTAATATAGGATTTGAATTTAGCTGTTAATATCAGAAATTATGATTAAAATGTAATATTCATTCAATATTTAATTATTTCTGAAATTTAATTTATGCTAAATTCATTTTTTATCCTTCACAGTCATCGGCAACTGAAAAATTCATGGCAAGGCACATTTTTCAAGCTACATTACAACTGGTTCACCCATTAACAATAACTGATTCAAACATGAAATGAATACATAGAATGCCTCAGAATCTTACATATGGCACCTTCAATGGTGTGGAAATCTGCCCCCCATATACTGGCCCCCAAATAGCATCTTGCATAGGGCCCCCAAACAACTAGAAACGGCCCTGTGTCTGACCTGCGTGCAACCTTCTCACTCTTTATACTACGTGATTCAGCAGCTCATCAAACCATAAAGCTACATTCAGACATGATGCTAGGGTACCTCAAGTATAATTTTCATCCTATCTCCATCCCAGTGAACAAGCCCTACTCCAAACTAAACTAGGTGAGCAGGACATGGCAGCAGACATAATTGAAGGGGTCTATGGGAATTTATTATCATCATTATTATTGTGAAAAGGAGAATAATTTAACTTGTAAAATGCCTTTAGCACATTTCTTGTAGACTGTAAATTCCACTGTATGCAGAATGTGTTATATCTTCACGCCTCACTATCAGTAAATATCGTACACTAAGTACTGGACTATAAGATAGTTAGAAGTTATTTAAGGCTTTGAATGGATTGATTTAGTTCTGGAAGTGTAGTTATAGCAATATATAGCTGGTGGTGGGGTCAGACACAAATGTCCTCAAACACTACAATGAAACATTCTGTGTGTACACTATGTGATGTGTAAAAAAACGTGCAGTCTTTACTCTCTAAAGTCTTTACTTTAATATGTGTGTGTGGGCTGTAGCTGCTGTGGAGTTGATATTGATTATACGTCTGTTGCCTGCCTGCAATGTTTTGATGATTTTATAAGAAGAGTCAGGCTATTTAATTTATGTGGATTAATGATGCTTGTTGTGCCCACCATGGTGGTTGGAGTTGGAGTTTTGTGCTCTTTTTCTAGTTAATTCTACAAAGGCTGCATAAAGGCAGTTGTATATTTAACGTGTGTATACTGGATTCAGTCTATTGTATGTACAGGCTGCAAAGTGTCATCTATATAAATGGTATTTTTTGATGGGCTTGCTGGTGTGCTCTATTTTGTAGTGCTCTTTAATTAACAGTAGTGTCATATATGAATTCAATTCAATTTTATTTATATAGCACCATGTCATATCAAAAGTTAGCGCATGACAGTTTTCATACAGAGCAGGTCTAGACCTTACTCTTCATAATATTATTTACAGAGACCCAACATATCATCATATAACCTTACATCTTTTAAAAAATATAACAGAGTAACTCTGTAAATTTTAAATGACCTACTTTTTGCTTTTATTTATTCTTTCTACACAAGTCCTTTTAATTGATCTGTTCTTGTTCCTGTCAAACACTTCGATGTATTGCAGTATGCTTTGGTGGACCTAGTGTTATACAAACAAAAATCAGTGAACCAACCAAAAAGAAAATGAATCCAAGGAAAAGCAGAGAAGGAGAGAGGATGAGAGAATAGAAGGGCAATCAAAATTGCCTTCAGAATTCATAAAGTGCTTGGCTGTGACTGGTGGAGCATGAACACACACACACACACACACAGGGTACAGTATATGCCGCACACACTGGTGATGCCTTGTTGCAGTCGTTGGTCTTGTGCACTCATTTTGTTCATTGTTCCTATGGTAACTGAAACATGTGTAACCCAACAGACAACAACAGAGACAAAAAGACACAATGATGATGTACACACAATCAGAGGGGCAGCTGAAGTTCAGAGGTCAGAGAAGCAGAATGGAAAGTAGTTTGTTTTTTACATGCAGGGTTTAATTGGGCCTCTGATTCCGATGTCTGTAGCTCATAGTACTCAAGTCCTGATGCTGAATTTTATAGAACTTGACAATATATGACATGATGATGGCACTCCTCATTGTTAAACCTGACGACTATGATTATCTAGTCTCTAGCTCGTTTACTCTCAATTAATCGCATGTTAACCAGAGATTTTAAGGAAGGGCACTATGTGTTAGAACAGTACCTGAACATGTCAATAAAAACAGTTGACATTACAATGTGTCGATCATTTTCATATCGCCATGTTTGGTAACCATTTTATAAAACTGATTGCCCCCTGAAGGATGTGACACACTGTGATTACATCACAGCTCAGCGGGTTGTCTCCAGTAACTCTCTCCTTGTCATGAGTTGTTAGCAGTTCCAGTGATGACATTTCTCACGAAATAACTGTTCAAATTATCCTGAATATAATATAATATAATATAATATAATATAAAATATCAGAAACTATTACTTTTGATACTTGTACTGATAATCCTCACTTCCTTTTATTTACATAGGGGTTTTACATGAATATATTGGTAGTGTTACCAAAGTAAAGACACTGACACCACAATGAAAGCCACAGTCCTCTGCTGTTCTTACTTTGTCTTTCTCTGTTAAGCTGCCAAAAACGAAATTCAGCACTTCCTGCAAAGAATAAAAGCCTACTGTAGCTCCAAGGGCAGGGAGATGTAATTCGTCAGTGAAAGGTGCTATTTCAAATCATTGCTGATCATTAGTATAGATCACTGAGTGTAATCAAAACAATGGCAGTTGTGACCAGTAACTCATTTGAAATCTGCCTCCCACAAAGAACACAGTGTCAGAATAATAGGAGAATAAAGGAGGTAAAAAATGTTCGTTAAAATCACAGGCTAGAGGAAGTCTTTACTGTTGAGTTCAAGGGTCTTTAAACAGAACTTTAATTCAACATGTTTACCACTGCAGTGCATCTGTAAAAAGTAACATGCAGCCACACAAAATACAAACATATCTGTAAATCAAACCATCTTAAAGTAAAAGCAGTGCTGATTTTACCAGAAAGAATGTTAAAGAAAGTTTCTCTGAACTTTTCTTTTCGTATATCATGTCTGCCACTTCTTCCCAAAACAGAAGAATGTAGCAGTGGAGACTCACGGGTAGATGAGCGAAGCTAGAAGAAGTGATGGGTAAAGATTAACAACAAACATCGAAGTCTTATCAGCTTCCAACAGACCCGTACCTCTCACAGCTCTGTGGTCAGACTTTTCAAGAGAACATTTGAAGTTTTTTAGCTTGTGTCAAGGTCACATGGTTGTTATTGTGTTGTTTATTGGTTACCAAACAGCACGAAGGAGTGTCTTATCTAATATGAGGCAGTGGATGCAGATGCTGAAGACAGAGAAGAAAGATAGCTCCAGGTAGTTTGCCATGTCACACTCCTCAGTACAAATGTTGAATGGTTTGGTCCTGCCTGGCCGTTTGTGTGTAGCCAAAATTAAATCAATAGTTTAATCAATAATCACTTCTGACCTCGTCATGCAGATGCACCAGTGAACCTGGGTTACCGTTGAAGGCGGTTCAGCATGGCGGACACTGTGGAAGGTAACCCATAGTGTATAAAAGACTCATTAACATAAAGGTAATAATACACTAATGAAATGAAATCAGTTATGAATATTATATTTTATTTATTTTTATTTATTTTTTGGGGCCTTTTCAAGCTTTATTTGACAGACAGTTGAAGAGAGACAGGAATGTGGAGAGAGAGAGATGGGGAATGACATGCGGGAAAGAGCCACAGGTCGGATTCAAACTCTGGGCCGGCAAGGACTGAGCCTTCGTACATGGGGCAGCTGCTCTACCAACCGAGCTAAACGACAGCCAGTGGTGGCTGGCCAATAGAGGGCGGTAGGGCACCGACCTCCCTGAGCCACAAAAATAAAATGAAAAAAATGTTAATAAAAATAATAATATTAAATCATTCATATTTTCAATATTTGTGTGTCTCAATAATGGAATACATCCATGATAGAAAGTCAACTGCACAGCAATATGCTGTCCCTTGCCTGCATGTCTCAGCAGCTCTGGGACGCTACTATGGTAAAATCACTCCTTCAGCAACCGTTTGAGAGGAGAACTTTGCTGGACAAACTCAGTGTGAAAGAGCTGAGCCCAGATCAACCTGACCATGATATCAGACAGCAAGCTAGACAAAAGGGGGAGCTAATATTACTGAACATGTGAGGTTTGAGTTCAACCACATGATATACATTTCTGTATTATACATCCTTTATACAGTGTAAGAGCTCATATAAACATTTATTAATCTATATAATTTGATGGTATTGTATATTGTTATGACTGTATGCCTCTTGTGTTGCCCATTAACTACTAACAGCACCGTTTCATGCACTCAACGCAGCTGATCACCTCTGTCACAAGGACACACAGGCACTTTGTTAGAAATTGATATGTCAATCGTTTACAAGTTCTGTTTTACATGTGAAGCTTGTGATTGTTTGTTTTTGTATAAGAATGCCTCATATATTTTATATTGGCATTAAATAATTACATATTATTTCACAGAGCACGGGTATCCTACAGTTTGTGTTAATTGTATCAGGATGGGATGGTTTCTGAAACTGACTGAATATGGCACAGCCCCACCAAGAATATTTTTTGACCAGCCGCCACTGCCAACAGCCCATTATATTCCATTTCTACTAAATACACATCCCTAAATCTGACACACTGGACCTTTAACTGCAATTAATGGATCAAAAGCATGCCAAAATATGTAAAGTACTAAATATGTAAAGTAGGAATAATTTCAGGAGTGTTTATACACATACATATCCATACCTATACCGTGCAACCAGCATTTACAAAGTGCTTTGACAGACAAGCATGAACAAAAATGCTCAGGCAAAATAAGAAGAATCAACAACATTTAGAAGACAATAAAAAACTACTTAAAAAAAGAATTAAAAGTTAAGAAATGCACAAATTACATAAACAACCACATAACAAAAAGAAAAGAAAAGAAAACACAGTGAAATAGAATGATTTAATTCAAGTTAAAGTTAAAAAAGAAAGTTAAAAAGACAAACATCAGATAAAAGCAAGTCTATAAAAATGTGTTTTAAGAAGTGACTTAAAAGAATCCACTGATTCTTTGTTAAGTCTAAAACCAAAGTGCTCAAAGGATATGAAATTATTACATAAAACTGAAGTGCATTTAAAATCTTTTCTGTGGATAACCGTACTGTATGTTGTTGTGGAGTACTGGTCTGGGCTCTGACTGCTTTTTGACGGGACATGGTTCTGACTGGAATATGTCTTGATGCAGGAGTAGGAGATGTAGGACCGTTAGAAGAAACTGAGAACTGGCTGTGAGTAGATGGGCGTGCATGTGGCAGGAGGGACCCAAAGGGGGAGCTCTCATGGAAAACAGGAAGCTGTGAATGTGCCGTCAGGGAAGAGGGGGGATCCGGTGTGGAGGTGAGAGATGTAAAGAGTCAGTCACATGAAAAGGTGTACACTGCGTGCACACAGCATTTGGCTACCCCTTTTATTTGGATGGATCCCATCTTGTTTAAAAAGAGAGTCACGATCCAAGTATGTAGGCTGTGGAGTCTACTAAAAGGGAAAAGAGGGGACGAGGGGCCAAAGTTTTTGGGCTGTCTGGACAATGCTGAGGATGCTCAGTTGACGCTACACAGAGGGGTCTGTGCAGGGGTGCAGAGGCGAGGAGGCTGTTCAAGACAAGCCCCAGGGAGACCCCCAGACCGTCTGATCACCTCTTCCTTCAGCAGTCCTACGGCGGTCATTTACTGCACTCATGGCCCAATGAGAGGCCGCACTCCTCACCTGGAAGCTCCTCCGGGTTAAGGGTTAAGTGTTGCCTGCCAGGGAGGGTGGCCACGGAATCCGAGACCACCGGAGACATGGGTAAAGGAGGTGATGGTGGCGGTCCCTTTTTCGCAGCTCAGACTCAAGTCGGTGGATCTCATTCTTCAACTGTGAGTAAGAAGTGTTGCAGTCCACACATACAGACATGACAGCTGGTACTGTCCAGGTAAAACTTAAACCTTAACATAGTTAAGTTAAAGTAATCTAGCTATTAGTAAGAAAATAACGTTAAAAACAGGTTTCACTTAGCCTAGTAGTGGCGTGGGTGCCCATGGTCTGATTGATCACCAGACAATGTCCATAAGTGAGATCAGAAGGTGTAAGGGTTAGGATCTTTAGCCCCTTAAGAAGTGTGAATAAAAATCGAGTGTATAAAACAACATAATTTAAAGAAGGGCTAAAAACTTACGACACGTGCGCACAACGAATCATAAATATTAATAATAAATATGCACATTTCCAGCTCTTAGTCTGAGACTCCAGTAGAACAGATTTTTTTGGAGACTGTTCATTTTAGATCTGCTGGTAACTAGCAGCCCCAGATATTTCTTGACCTCCACACCGATCCCTTCGATGGGCACAGGTTGGAGATGTGGTTTGTTTCTTCTGTCCACCACCATCTCCTTGGTCTTGGAGGGGTTCAGCTGCAGATGGTTGGACCTGCACCACTTCACGAAGTCTTCAACCAGACTCCTGTACTCCTCCTCCCGTCCATCCTTGGTACAGCCAATGATGGCAGTGTCATCTGAGTATTTCTGCATGTGGCAGAGCCCAGAGTTGTACTGTAAGTCAAATGTGTACAAGGTGAAGAGGACGGGAGAGAGCACAGTCCCCTGTGGTGCTCCGGTGCTGCTGACCACAGTGTCCGACGTGCAGTCCTTCAGTCTGACGTACTGTGGTCTCTCTGTGAGGTAGTCTGTAATCCACCTCACCAGGTGTGAGTCCACCCTCATCCTGTCAGCTTGTCTCTCAGCAGGAGGGGCCAGATGGTGTTGAAGGCGCTGAAAAAATAAACACAGCACCGCTCTCCTTGTCCAGATGAGACTTAGCCCTGTGTAGCAGATAGAGGATGGCATCCTCCACGTCCACCTTCCCCTGGTATCCAAACTGCAAACACAGAGAACACGGTGTCAGGACTAAGCAAGCTGGCCATGTTTAGGTTGTCTTGTGTCAATGTTGTCTTGTGGTTTCCTGTTTTATTTTGTAATTTTCCCCTTCTCATTTCAGATAACTTGCCCCTTCCCCTGGTGTGGTTCCCTCCTGCCTGATTGTCCTCCCCGCCCTGATTGTTTCCACCTTGTTGAGCCGCATTTTGTAATAATGGTGCATTTTGTAATAAACGTCCAAAATGTAATAACTTTTTCATTTCATTTTGTAATAAAGCCGCATTTTGTAATAAACTGCCGCATTATGTAATAAGTTATTACATTTTGACAAGATTATTACAAAATGCACTTGCAACCTTTTTATTTTCTAGTATGTAATAATACCTGATATTGTTGTTTGTTAAACAATGAATTTATACAATAGTGACTTTTGTTGTTTTTTATGCAATTTCCCTTAGAGATATGTAGCCCAATAAATCTATGTATGACAGAATATAACTTTAGTTGCCTATTTGAAGTTTGGAATTATATAGGCCAATAACTTGTGGCCAAATTCAAAGCTCTACATGGTCTGTCACTCAGGCAGGGAGGGGAGGGCGGGCTGTAATCTGATTGGCTAGTGAATCAGTTCTACAAAGATCATGCACTGCTTGCATGCTTAATTGAGACAGCCAACAGTCAGTTCAACATGATGCCAGGTAGAAAAAACTGTGCCAAATATTATCTGTGTAATTTGAATTATGGTACTGTGATGCCGCAGGTGGTGGTGGGTTATCAAAATTGTAATAATTAAAATACTTTCTTAAATATTAATTCAAGATAAAATATTTTAGTACTTGAAATGAAATTCCACAAATAAAATAAAAGTGCAAAAAAAAAGGCACAAAATGCAGTTTAATTTTGGAGTTAAACATTTTCCCTCTTTTGTCACCCTTGTAGGTCTGCTAATTATAACCCTGACCTGCACCCTGCTGGGGCTCATTGCAGGCCATGGACAAAAGCAAGCAATGACCAAGGAAATGTACGATGTCATAGTTCGCAAGTTGAGAGAAGAGTTTCATGTTCCAGTTTCTGAACGCACAAGAATTCAACAAAATGCCTTGATGCATCTCTGGAGAAATCAAGGGGTCTATTCTCTCAGTGAGGATGGGCAGACACTGCTGTGTGCCGGTAAGCCAGTCATGCTACAGTCTAATGTTGATTGTGTTGTTAAAAAGGGTCTAGATAATACTAAGGGTTCTGGAGCAAGAAAGTTGAGCAAACGACTGAAAATGCATCATAGTAGCATAAGTGAAAGAAAGGTGCAAGAAATCTTGAACAAAACTGAGTGGTACCAACTTCAAAATGCAAAGTTTCTGAATAAGCCCCCTTTGATGACCATTCAAGCCAAAGAAGTGCAAGATCGACACCAAATTGACCTATTGGACATGGGAAAAATGAAAATTAGTTATGGTCAGGCTTTATACCCTTACATTCTCACAGTGATGGATGTGTTCAGTCGTTACATCTGGCTGAAATCATTGAAAAGAAAAAGTAGTGTTGAAATTGCCAAACACCTTAACAAGATTCATCGTGAACATGGACCACCAAACGTGTTACAACATGACAAGTGAAAATAACTGAAAGTTCAGCATATCATCCACAAAGCGAAGGAAAGGTTGAGAGGACACATAGGTGGCTAAGAAAGAAGATCATGTATGATCTGGTGAAATTTCAAGGGAATGGAGTTAACTGGGTCAAGCACCTACGTGTATATTCAAGAGTGCTAAATGAGGATCTTAAAGAAGTTTTAGGCTGGAGGTCTCCATTTGAAGTATACTATGGAAGAAAAAGCAACAGCATAAGCATCCTTTATGCGGTTCTCCATCTTCTGTTCGTAAGGAGTCTGTGAGGAATCAACATTCAACTCTACCATCTTTGAGACATCGAGAAAAATTTGATACTAAACAGAAAAGGGTGAGAAGAATGGCACGGAAGGCCTCTGAGCACTGTGCTAAACTAATGATCAAGCGTGCATTCAAACAAAATCTATCACAACACTACAATGTTAAGGACGCTGTTTTGGTCAGAATGAGGGATGGTGCACATCTAATCTCCAAAAAGTATCACGTAAGGCGTGGTATAATTGTGAAAAAAAATCAAAAGCTCTCAAAATACAAAGTGAGTTTTAGGGACCCAAAGACCCTCCGACAAACACAAAAATGGTTCTTCGTGTCGGATATAACTGGTGCTACCCGGCTGCGAAAAAAGACACACTCTAAAAAACCCAAGACAGCACCATCAAAAAAAGGCCTAAACCCACTTTTGTTTCAGTACACACACACAGACAGACTAGAGGAATTTATGTCCATGGAGTTAAGCATTTGCTATGACCCTGACCCTGATGGAAATTGTCAGTTTGCAGCCATGGCTGACCAAAAATTATTATTTATTACAATTTATTGCAATTTATTACAAAATGCGTTGGGGCAGTTTATTACAAAATGCGGCTTTATTACAAAATGAAATGAAAAAGTTATTACATTTTGGACGTTTATTACAAAATGCACCGTTATTACAAAGTGCGGCTCAACACACCTGTTCCCCATTACCCTGTGTATATATTGTCTGCGTCTCCCTTTGTTTGTTGCCAGTTCGTCTTGTCCTTTGTGTCACAGAACCAGCTCCTTACCATAGCCTTGTCGAAGTTCTTTTCTCGTGCTCGTGCCTTATCAGATTTTGTATATTGCTTTGTTACTTTGTCTAGCCTTTGTATTTCATAGATTTTTCGTTTGTCTCCTTTTTTGCCTGATTTTGTTAGTAGGTTTTCCATCTCTTGAGTGGTTTTTGTTTTCTTAGATTATTTAGTGTTTTTCCTCCCAGTGAGGGATTTTCTGTTGTACTTTGATAATAAAAGATTTGTTTATATTACATTTTGTCTCCCGAGTCGTGCATTTGGGTTCAAACTATTGTTCTAGTCGTGACAGTACGAACTGGCCAGTATGAACCCAGCCGACTCTGAGCACCTGACTGCAGCTGTTCGCTCACAGGGCGCCCGCCTGAACCGGCAGGAGGAGCTGATGTCCTCTCTGCTTTGTGGAGTGAAGGAGCTGGCGGTCTGTCAGGAGTTCAAAGCTGCCATGTCGACCCATGTAAACCTTTTGTCAGCCCAACTACAAGAAACCCTCATTCCCTTCAAGAATTCCTCCTCTCCTGCCACAGAGCCCACACCGTCTCCAGAGGCTGCTGGAGCATTGCCAGTTTGCTGGTTTTCCCTGCTTCTGCTCTAGAGAAGTTTTCAGGTGAGTCTGGAAAGTGCCATGCTTTCATCATAGACTGTGAAATGCATTATGAACATCTGCCATCAGCCTTTCCCACAGAACGGTCCATGGTGGTGTTCATGGTTTCCCATCTCACCGGGAGTGTCACAATCCACTCCGGTCCCCTGCTTGCTTTTCCCTCTTACCTGCACCCAGTACTTTCCACTCACCTGTCAGCCCCACCTCCTCATCAGTCACCATGGTTTCTCCCGCCTCCCACACCTGCTCCTCATCAGTAATCAACCCTGTATTTAAGCACCAACCTGGCAAAGAGTGTCTCTTTGCCAGATTGTTCTTCGCGTCATGCAAGTCTTTCCAGCACTTTTGTCCGGACTGATCTCCCGTTGCCGACCCTGCCTGCCTTTGACCTGCTCGTCTGTCTCTGCCCCGGTAATCACCTCAGCTTTTTGTCCCCGACCACGAGTTCTGCCTCAGTGTTTCTGGTGTCTGTCTGCCTGTTTCCCTGGCTGTTTGGAGGTTTCCCCGGGCAGTCTGTCCCCCTGCTCCAGTTCGTTGCCACAGACTCTCCGATTGAACTCAGGACTTATTCCCTCTCTCTCACCTGCCATATCGCCTGCTGTGAGTTTCTCAATAAGGAACATTACTAAGTATCCCTTGCTGTTGTGCTGCATTTGGGTCCTACACAAGCCCGTTTCAGTACAATCTGGCCAAAGCATGGATCCAGCACACACCGCTTCGCCAGAGCTACGCCTGGAGAGGGTGGAGAACATTCTCCAGCGACACGAGGCATTGGTTGCTTCCACCGCAGCCGAGGTACGCCAGGCTACCGTCACTCAACAACAGGCTGCCGCTAACCAGGAGCAGACATTAGCGGCATTAGCTTCACAGATCCAGCAGCTCACTACTGTGCTCTCACAGAATATGGTCCAGAACCTACCTGCAACAGCGCCTGCTGCCGTACTCCAACCAACGCCACCTGGTCCAGTTTCTGAACCCCGAGTTGGGGCTCCGGAACGTTATGCGGGGAACCCAGAGGTCTGTAATCCGTTTATTACGAACTGCTCAATCCTGTTCGCCCTGCAGCCACACACATTCGCCTCTGAGGAGGCCAAAGTGGCGTTCACCATTAATCACCTCACGGGGAGGGCCCGCCTGTGGGGAACCGCTGAATGGGAACGTCAAACTCCTGCTTGCAGCTCCTTCAGAGACTTCGCTGCTGAGCTCCGGAAGGTTTTTGGCCCACCTTCCCAGGGTCCAGATGCTATGGGCGGTCTCCTGAACCTCCACCAGGGGGACCGCTCCGTGGCTGACTACTCTATTGACTTTCGCACCAGGGCTCGCCAGAGTAAATGGAACACCGAGGCCCAGTGCGACGCCTACCTACAGGGGCTTGAGGAGTATGTTAAGGACGAGCTGGTGTCATATGATCTCCCTGCCACTTTGGATGAGCTCATCGAACTCACACGGCGGGTGGACCGACGCATCCAGGCCAGGCGGGAGGAGAGACGGCGAGGACGGTTTGGGCATCCTCTTCCTTCCCAGTTCCGTGCAGTACCGGAGGTATCCTCTTCCCGGCCTGAACCTCAGAGGGGAGATTCAGAACCTATGCAGGTTGGCAGAACCACTCTGTCACCAGAGGAACGCCAGCGTCGTCAAAGACACAACCTATGTCTGTACTGTGGACAAGACGGACACTTCGTCTCCAGGTGTCCAGCAAAAAGCCAGGTCTCACCAGTAGCGAGGGATGTACTGGTGAGTCCGACCTCTGAACTGTCCCTCAGGAAACGCCCCCTCTGCCATGGTCGCCTGCTGCTACCAGGGGGCTCCCACTCCCTTGCCGTCTTCATTGACTCTGGCGCCGACGTCTCCATTATAAATGAAGAGCTGGCCCAGCAGTTGGAGATAGAAAGGGTTCCGCTGCCTCAGCCTGTCCCCGCCAACGCCCTGGACGGTCACCTGCTGGGGACCGTCACTCATCAGACTGTTCCAGTGCAGATGCTTCTCTCCGGCAACCACCACGAAACTATCACGTTTCACATCTTGGACTCTCCGCGTATCCCACTCATTTTGGGATATCCCTGGCTCCGGCGCCACAATCCCCACATAGACTGGGCGACGGGAGCCATTCTGGGCTGGAGCTCGGCCTGTCACCAAGTCTGTCTCAAGCAGGCCTCCGCTCCTCAGTCCAGGCCCTGCACCACGTTGGCTCCTGATCTGATGGGGGTCCCGCCAGAGTACCACGATTTCAGGGAGGTTTTCAGCAAGGCGAAGGCGACCTCTTTGCCTCCACACCGTCCATATGACTGTGCCATAGATCTTCTACCCGGCACCAGTCCTCCCCGAGGTCGTCTATACTCCCTGTCCGCACCAGAGAGGAAGGCCATGGAGGACTACATTAACGACTCCCTGGCGGCTGGCATCATCCGTCCGTCATCCTCCCCTGCTGGAGCGGGGTTCTTTTTTGTCGAGAAGAAGGACAAATCATTGAGGCCCTGCATCGACTACCGAGGCCTCAACGACATAACGGTGAAGAATCGGTATCCCCTCCCCCTCATCTCGTCTGCCTTTGAACTCCTGGAGGGGGCTACCATCTTCACCAAACTGGACCTCCGCAACGCCTACCACCTGGTGCGAATTCGGGAGGGCGACGAGTGGAAGACAGCATTCAACACACCTACTGGACACTATGAATACCTGGTGATGCCTTTTGGCCTCACCAACGCCCCCGCCGTCTTCCAGGCTCTGGTCAACGACGTGCTCCGGGACATGCTTAACAAGCATGTCTTCGTCTACTTGGATGATATTCTAATTTTCTCCAAGGCCAAGGAGGACCACATCCACCATGTTCAGGGGGTTCTTCAACGGCTCCTGGAAAACTCGCTGTTTGTTAAGGCAGAGAAATGCGAGTTCCATGCTCCATCAGTCTCCTTTCTTGGATACATTGTCGGCCAGGGGAGCATCCAGATGGATCCAGCCAAGGTCTCAGCCGTCGCCGCCTGGCCTGTTCCTGACTCCCGGAAGCAGCTACAAAGATTCCTGGGGTTCGCCAATTTTTACCGTCGTTTCATTCGGGGATACAGCACGGTGGCAGCCCCTCTCACAGCTCTCACCTCCTCCAAAGTCCCCTTCAGCTGGTCCTCCGCCGCCACAGATGCCTTCCAGACCCTCAAGAATCGCTTCACCTCTGCGCCTATCCTGCGTATGCCCGACCCCAAGAGACAGTTCGTGGTGGAAGTAGACGCCTCTGATGTCGGGGTGGGGGCTGTCCTGTCTCAGCGGGCTACTGATGACCAGAAGCTCCACCCCTGCGCCTTTTTCTCTCGACGCCTGACTCCCGCAGAAATGAACTATGACATTGGAAATCGGGAGCTTCTGGCGGTCAAATTGGCACTGGACGAGTGGCGTCACTGGCTGGAGGGGGCCGAACAACCATTTCTCGTATGGACGGACCACAAGAACCTAGAATACATCAGGTCAGCCAGAAGACTGAACTCCAGGCAGGCCCGCTGGTCCCTCTTTCTCACCCGATTCAATTTCACTCTCTCCTATCGCCCGGGAACCCGCAACGTTAAGCCTGACGCCCTCTCCCGCCAGTTCCTGAAGGAAGAGGAAGAGGTTTCCACAGCAGCGGACACCATCCTTCCCTCTGCTCGCCTGGCCGCCGCCATTACATGGGGGATTGAGGAGAGAGTTAGGACGGCGCTGGAGGAGCAACCAGGTCCCAGCGCCTGTCCTCCCAACCGGCTCTTCGTCCCGGCCCACCTCCGTTCTGAGGTGCTCCAGTGGGCCCACAACACGCACCTCACCTGCCATCCAGGGATCCAGAGGACCAAGGAGGTTCTTCAGCGCCGATTCTGGTGGGACTCCCTGGACCTGGACACCCAGGGGTTTGTCAAGGCCTGCCCTGTCTGCAACCGGAACAAATCCTCCCACCAGGCTCCTGCTGGTCACCTGCTCCCGCTTCCAGTTCCCCATCGTCCCTGGTCCCACATATCTCTGGACTTTGTGACCGGTCTACCACCATCTCTAGGACACACCACTATCCTTACCGTGGTAGACCGGTTTAGCAAGATGGCCCACTTCATTCCCCTGCCCAAGCTCCCTTCAGCCAAAGAGACTGCTGAACTGGTCCTCCAGCACATATTCCGGCTCCATGGTCTTCCAGTCGATGTGGTCTCTGACCGAGGGCCGCAGTTCTCCTCGGTTTTTTGGAGAGAGTTCTGCTCTCTCATCGGGGCCACGGCCAGCCTGTCATCCGGGTTTCATCCTCAATCTAACGGCCAGACGGAGCGGAAAAACCAGGAGATGGAGGTGGCTCTCCGGTGTATGGTCTCCAGTCACCCCACTTCCTGGTCGCAGCAGTTGCTCTGGGTAGAATATGCCCATAACACACTCCTCAGCTCCTCCACTGGTCTCTCCCCTTTTCAGTGTGCTTATGGATACCAGCCACCCCTATTTCCAGCCCAGGAGAGGGAGGTTTCTTGCCCCTCTGTACAGGCTTTCATCCGCCGGTGTCGCCGCACCTGGTCCCAGGCCAGATCCACTCTCCTGCGGTCGGTGGGCCGTTACACAGCCTTGGCCAATCGTCGCCGCACCTCGGCTCCTGCTTATCAAGTGGGACAGAAGGTGTGGTTGTCAACCCGGGACCTACCACTCCGGGTCGACTCGAAGAAACTGGCACCCAAGTTCATCGGCCCCTACGAAATTCAGAAGGTCATCAACCCTGCTGCAGTCCGCCTCAAGCTTCCCAGGTCCATGCGAGTACACCCCACATTCCATGTCTCAAAAATCAAGCCGGTTCTGGAGAGTCCCTTGATTCCTGCTACCCCGACTCCTCCGCCACCTCGCCTTATCAATGGAGACCCAGCCTACACGGTTCGACGGCTTATCCGCTCTCGTCGCCGTGGGAGGGGCATCCAGTACCTGGTTGACTGGGAGGGATATGGTCCAGAGGAGAGGTCGTGGGTCCCCGCCAGCTACATCCTTGACCCTCAGCTCATTACTGACTTCCACCGGCAGCACCCGGACCAGCCCTCCAGGATACGCCCGTCCACTGATAACCCCCGCCTGAGCGCCTCTGGTGCCCCACCCATCCCCGGCCCTAGCGAGGTGGACCCGCCATCGTCCTCTGTGGACTCTTCATCTGAGGACGAGGGGTCCTCCGATGCCTGCCTTTGACCTGCTCGTCTGTCTCTGCCCCGGTAATCACCTCAGCTTTTCGTCCCCGACCACGAGTTCTGCCTCAGTGTTTCTGGTGTCTGTCTGCCTGTTTCCCTGGCTGTTTGGAGGTTTCCCCGGGCAGTCTGTCCCCCTGCTCCAGTTCGTTGCCACAGACTCTCCGATTGAACTCAGGACTTATTCCCTCTCTCTCACCTGCCATATCGCCTGCTGTGAGTTTCTCAATAAGGAACATTACTAAGTATCCCTTGCTGTTGTGCTGCATTTGGGTCCTACACAAGCCCGTTTCAGTGAGAGTGAAGGCATGGGCTACGGCTGAGTGGTCTCGAGGCTCTTCGACCTGTGACTCCCTCAAGGATTTCATAGAGATTCTGGTGGGGTTTTTTGATCCAATCTCGCCTGACCGAGACAAGGCACAAGCACTAAGTAACATCAGACAAGGTATCGATTCAGTGTGCGATTATGCCATCCGTTTTCGGACCCTAGTCACTGACAGCGGGTGGAATTCCACGGCACTTTATGATGTTTTTCTTAAAGAGCTCTCTGACCCGATTCAGGATTTGTTAGTGCCTCTTGATTTACCCACCACCCTAGCTAGACTTTTTGATAACCCTTGCCATAGGAACTGACAACCGTTTACAGGAACGTAAGCGGAACCGCACCCTAAGAATGCCTTCAGCTGATCCCCATTGGACCAGTGCTGCACCGTCTACAACTACTTGGCGGAGTTCTTCACACCTTCCTCCTCCGGACCTTCGGCAGAAGACCCCTCCTGAGACGGAGGAACCCATGCAGCCGGGACAAACTAAACTGTCCACGGAGGAACGTCGCCGTCGTCTCCAGAAAAGTCTGTGTTTCTATTGTGGTCAGCAGGGTCATCTCCTTGCCATGTGTCCAGCAAAGAGGGCAGGCTCGTCAGTAGACGGGAGGGTACTGGTGAGCCATTTCTCTTCCTCTTGATCTCCTTCTGAGCCTTAACAGAGATTAAGGTAAATCATCATGACACCACAGTTTCTCTTGGGATACTCATCGACTCAGGGGCTGATGAGAGTCTTATGGACTGGGATTTTGCCCAAAAACTTCATTTGAACACTGAACAATTATTCCAGCCATTAGAGGCCAGTGCTCTTGACGGGAGCTTGATTTTTCCAAGTAACTCACAAGACTGAACCCCTCGAGGTCATTGTTGATGACCACCATGAACTCATGCCTTTTCACTCATTTCATTCCACTCAGCACTCTCTCATTCTTGGCTTCCCATGGTTAAAGGAACATAACCCACACATTGACTGGAGTACTGGGAAGGTTTTGAACTGGTCTGAGGGTTGCACAAAGAAATGTTTTAAACCATGTCATGATTTGAATTTAAAACCTGTGTTTAACACTGTCTCTGTTGATCCTGCCACAGACTCTGAACCCCCTGACCTGACATCAGTCCCTGCATGCTAACATGATCTGGGAGAGGTTTTTAGCAAGAGTAAGGCTACTTCTCTTCCCCCTCACAGACCTTATGATTGTCCCATTGACCTGATCCCTGGGTCCCATATTCCCAAAGGTAGGCTGTATTCCATCTCTGGTCCTGAATGGGTGGATATGACAGAATATATTGAGTCCTCATTAAAGGCGGGTCTTATTCGCCCCTCTTCATCGCCAGCAAGGGCAGGGTTCTTTTTTGTGGGGAAAAAGGATGGGGGTCTCTGACCCTGCATTGACTATGGGCCACTTAATGATGATCACAATTAAAAATCGATATCCCCTGCCACTCATGTCGTCAGCTTATGATCAGCTGCAACAAGCAAAAGTTTTTACCAAATTTGACTTAAGAAATGCTTATCACCTGGTTTGTATCCGAGAGGGGGATGAATGGAAGACACACACACCTAGTGACCATTACGAGTATCTGGTTTGACCAACGCTCCCGCAGTGTTCCAAGCCATGATCAATGATGATCTTAGAGACTTCCTGAACCACTTTGTCTATGTCTACCTGGATGACATTTGAGATCTACTCCCCAGACTCTGTAACTCATGTTGGTCATGGCTGCTGGAGAATCAGTTGTATGTAAAAGCTGAAAAAAGTGAGTTTCATGCCAATACTGTATCTTTTCTTGGCTTCATCATAGCCCCTGGAAAGGGGCTAAAGCTAGCGCTGTGGCTCAGTGGCCAACACCTGATAGCCGCAAAAAGGTTCAGCAATTCCTGGGATTTGCTAACTTTTACAGGCGCATCTCTCCATGCCCTTACATCTGCACAGGCTCTATTCCTGTGGTCCCCTCAAGCTGAGGAGGCCTTCCAGCAGCTCAAAACTCGCTTCATCACTGCCCCCATCCTCACAGTTCCTGATCCCAGCCGACAGTTTGTGGTGGAGGTGGACACCTCCAATGATGGGGCAGGAGCTGTCCTCTCCCAACGTGCCGAAAAGGACAACAAGCTTCACCCCTGCGCCTTCCTGTCTTGAAGGCTCACGCCGGCTGAGAGAAACTACGATGTGGGGAACCATGAGTTGCTGGCGGTTAAAATGGCTCTAGAGGAATGGCGACATTGGCTAAAGTGGGTGCAGACCCCTTTTGCTGTTTGGACAGACCACAAAAACTTAGAGTACATTCGCAAAGCCAAAAGACTGAACTCCCGTCAAGCCAGATGGACATTGTTTTTTAAACGTTTTAACTTTGTTCTGTCTTACAGGCTGGGGTCCCAGAACATGAAGACTGATGCCCCAAGCCTACTGCCAAGGAACCTGAACCCATTCTACCACTGAACCGTGTGGTTGGAGCGGTGACTTGGCAAATAGAATCTGAGGTGAGGTAAGCTAATGGTGAGAACCCAACACCTAGTGGTTGTCTGGTGAATCGCTTGTTTGTCCCGGTCACTATGCGTCCACAGGTGATCCATTGGGCCCACACCTCGCTACTCACCTGCCATCCGGGTATCAAAAGAACCATGGACGGCATTTACCAGAGGTTTTGGTGGCCCTCCATGGAGCATGCGGTCCGGGAGTATGTGCAGGCATGCCCCATCTGCGCCCGCAACAAGATCTCCTCAGGAGCACGGATGGGTTTATTGCCGCCACTTCCTGCTCCTACTCGTCCCTGGAGAGATCTCCCTGGACTTCGTCACGGGGCTCCCGGTCTCTGAAGGTAACACCACTGTCCTCACAGTGGTGGATAGATTTTCTAAGAAGACTCATTTCATTCCTTTGCCTAAGTTACCTTCTGCCAAAGAAACTGCAGACGTTATGATGACTCATGTGTTTCGCATTCATGGATTTCCTAAGGACATCGTGTCAGACCGGGGGCCCCAGTTCATCTCCAGATTCTGGACGGAGTTCTGTAAATTAATTGGAGCCACTGTCAGCCTTACCTCTGGGTACCACCCAGAATCTAACGGCCAGAGAGAGCGTCTCAACCAGGAGCTGGAGATATGCCTTTGGTGTCTGATATCACAGAACCCAGCTTCCTGGAGCAAGAACCTGGTGTGGGTGGAATATGCCCACAACTCCCTCCCCACCTCAGCCACAGGTATGTCACCATTCAAGTGTGTCTTTGGTTACCAGCCCCCTGTCTTTTCAGAGATGGAAAAGGAGGTCACGGTCCCTTCAGCCCACACCATGGTCTGGTGTTGCCACCGCATCTGGGCAGCCGCCCGCAAGGTCCTCCTACACAGCATGGACCGTATGAAGAGGGCTGCGGATCGGAGGCGCCGACTTGCTCCGGTGTACCAGCCTGGCCAGAAAGTCTGGCTCTCCACACGGGATTTGCCTCTCCACGTCGCCTCCAGGAAACTGGCTCTGCAGTTTGTTGGTCCATTTCCTGTATCAAAGGTCATCTGCCCCTCCTCTGTTCGTCTGCGTCTGCCTCGGTCCACCCAACCTTCCACGTCAGCCGGGTCAAACCGGTTAAAGAGAGCCCCATGGTTCCTGCAGCTAAACCCCCTCCACCTCCCCCAGATGAGTTGGGAAAGGTCGAGTCGTGCATTTGGGTTCAAGCCATTGTTCTAGTCATGACACAGTGTCAGAATAATTGAGAATAAAGCTTGTTTTTGTTTTTTTTCTTACGAACCGCAATAAGACATAATGTCTTCCAGAGCACTGGGACCCTCCCAAACTGCAGGCTCAGGTTGAACACATAGTGGCTCCCCCAGTTCAGCAGCACAGGCCTTGAGCATCTTTGGAAACACACTGTCTGAGCCTGTGCTTTCCTTGAATGAAGCCTCCTTAGCTGGCTGCTCACCTGATGATGGTGGTGAGGAGGGGGGTTGAACTGTCCATGGGTGTGGTGGGTGGGGGAGGTCTACAGTCTGAGGTGGTGATGGATGTCTAGGGGGTGTTAAGTGGGCAGTGACAGGCTGTAGAAAAAACAGGTTTAGCTGGTTAACTCTCCCAGCATCGCCCTCTTCTGTGCTACTGCCCTTCTTCTTGCAGCCTGTGATGGTCTTCATACCATCCCAGACCTTGCTCATGCTGTTCTTCTCCACCTTCTTTCTGCACTTCAGCTCATCTCTGTCACCGTCCTCAAATGCCCTTTTTCTTCCTGTACAAGATGTCTTTACATCACCAATGATCCAGGGCTTGTTGTTAGGGAAGCAGCGTACAGTTTTAATGGGAATCACAACATTCATACAGAAGTTCAGGTAGTCAGTAGTGCAGTAGGTGAGCCCCTCGATGTCTTCACCATGTGCTTTCTGCAGGATGTTTCAGTCAGTGGATTCAAAGCAGTCCCTCAGAGCCTCCACTGCCTCAGGAGACCATTTCCTGAAGGAGCGTGAGGTTGTGGTCTCTGCTGCTAGTCTTCATGCTCAACTGTGTTCAACACAGACATGGATTGATGACAATTATGTTACTCTTTGTAATTAGGCGAATAAGCTTATTTACCAAAATGTTGAACTAAATGTTGAAATTGGTTGAATCTTTAAAACTGTGAGCTTCTCCTTTCAATCTTCTGAGACAACCACCAAACTCAAGCAAGCATAAAGCAGCCAGCACTTCTAATTAAAACCCAGCGAGCAGTGTTAATGTTCCTCTATTCCTCTATATTTGAGGCCACATTCAAACTGCTGCTGGCAGAAACTGGAAATAATGGAAAAGGGAAAACTAATTGTTTCATAATGATTTTCAGACTGGAATTAGCTAAAACTGATTTCGCCTCCTCTGTGCTCTGCTGAAGCGACTATTCACCTAATCCTTTGTCTCTGATGGCTACACACACACACACACACACACACACACACACACACACTATGCATCAACTCTGTCTCTAACAGAATCCTCAGCCTCTTGCAAGCCTCACTGATTGTCTCTGTCCGTCAGTTAGATTGAGTTACTGTTGATTTTCACAGGGTCAATGACAGAATGGGTTGGAGGTATGAAGCGCTAAGGGTCGGAGGTATGAGACACTGAGGCCCGGAGGTATGAGGCGCTGAGGGCCCGAGGTGTCAAGGTTAAGAAGGGATCAGGGGATGCAGGGACATAGGTGGAGGGAGGAGAGAACAGGGTCGTTGGTGGATGGAGGTTGACCAGTATTGGGAAGACTGGATGGAACCCTTGGACCATTTGGCCCCAAAAGGATGGCTGCTATGATGATTGGATATGTTTCGTAAATGTAGAGTTAGTTAGTAACTAAATTAGTTAGTAACTAACTCTACAGTAACGAAACATGCATGCGACATACATTAATAATAGAATTAACGAGAAGGGAGAAGGGATATGAAGCATGCACAATGTGCTGTGGGGGGAGGAGGGAGGAGGGTTGAGGGGTTGAGTAATGAAGGGATGAGGGATAAGCAGATGAGGGAGACGTCTCCATGATTTGGGAGAGAAGGGAGAACTTGAGACTGGAGTCGGAAGGGGATCAGAGGCTGGAGCAGAGTGTTTTGGGTTTCCGGAGGATTTCCTTATGTGTGATGCTCAAATGTTGAATTGGTGCTGTGCTGGAACCAGGGGATCCAGTCTGTATGTTGACATGTCTTTGGATACTGATTTTTTCTCCTGAAGGCTATGTGTGAATGATTAACTCCTGATCTGATGAGCAGCTGGCATGGTGCATTGTTACACAGAACAGAGACAGAACTCAAACGCAGCACTCGGGACGCAGGTACAAGAGGTAAACAATCTTTCACTAACAAGGACCATGCCAATAGATTCAACTTTAGATGAGTTTATTGTAAGTGATGGAAAGGGTGTGCCGGGATGATAACTTATAGGAGAGAGGAAGGGATGAAGGTATTGAGTTTGGAGGGTCGACGGTATGGAGGGCCAAAGGTATTGAGGTTTCGAGGGTCAAAGGTATGGAGGTATAGAGGGTTGGAGGTATGAAGCGCTTAGGGTTGGAGGTATGAGACACTAAGGCCCGGAGGTATGAGGCGCTGAGGGCCAGAGGTGTGAGGCACTGAGGGCCGGAGGTGTGAAGCGCTGAGGGCCGGAGGTGTGAGGTGCTGAGGGCCGAAGGTGTCAAGGATAAGAAGGGATGAGGGGAGGCAGGGACATAGGTTGGAGGGAGGAGAGAACAGGGTCATTGGTGGATGGAGGTTGACCAGTATCGGGAAGACTGGATGGAACCCTTGGACCATTTGGCCCCAAAAGGATGGCTACTATGATGATTGGATATGTTTCGTAAATGTAGTTAGTTAGTAACTAACTTACTTAGTAACTAACTCTACAATAACAAAACATACATGCAACATACGTTAATAATACATTAGAATTAATGAGAAGGGATATGAAGCATGCACAATGTGCTGTGGGGGGAGGAGGGAGGAGGGTTGAGGAATGAAGGGATGAGGGATGAGCGGATGAGGGAGACGTCTCCATGATTTGGGAGAGAAGGGAGAACTTGAGACTGGAGTCGGAAGGGGATTGGAGGCTGGAGCAGAGTGTTTTGGGTTTCCGGAGGATTTCCGGATGTGTGATGCTCGAATGATGAATTGGTGCTGTGCTGGAACCAGGGTGAGCGGTTGTGGACTGCACGATGTTGAGGCAGTGGGGCTGTCTTTTATTGGTTTCTGCTGCTGTGCTGTTGTCGGAGTAGGGTGCGGTGGTTTTTCTGGACCATTTTGAAGAAGTAGGATAGGATAAGTAGGATAGTAGAAGGATAGGTGGTACTGGCTGTAGGGGGAGCTGTGGAGAAAAGTGGTGAGTTACTGTGGGAAGAGAAACACTGGCAACTTAAGGGTTACGGGTGGGAGGAGGAGGGTTGAGAGGTCGAGGGATGAGGGGATGAGAATATAGGGGATGAATGTATGGGGATAGAGGGAATGAAGGTATGAGGGTAGAGGGGATGAAGTTATGAGGGTAGAGGGGATGAGGGGATAGAGGGACGGTGGGGATGCATGCAATGGGGGTTTATGTCTTGGCTGAACATACCACTGTTGGTCGTTGTCAAGGGTAATGTCCAGAAGATGACTGTGGCCTTGATGGGGGCTGGAGGAGCTGAGGTTGCTGTGGATGATGGAAATAGGAAGGCTAGGATTTGACAGAAGAGGGATGGATGCTGAGATGGTGGGGTGCGTGTGCCATTAGAGAAGCTTGGGAGAAGTGTGGCGCTGTAATGGCAGGTGTGGGGATGATACGACCTGGCCTTTTGTCAGGGCTGAGGGAGGGGGCCGGCCATTGGCTGTAGGATGAGGCATGACGTCGTTGGTGTTGCAGTGGAAGGGGATGTGTTGTTTGGCGAGGGACTGTTTAAGGCGGGCGACTGTCCGTTTGGATATTTTTTGTGTTTCACCGGTCGCCGGAGCACCCGGACCTCAAGCGGGTCGGAGTGGAGTGTCTGGAGTTGGCGGCGTCCCTTGGGCGCTGGGGACAGGATTTTCCTGTCGAGCTGCTTGGTGGTGAAAGCCCGGCGATGTTGGAGCTGTCTGACGGAGATGGCCACGTGCGTCAGGGGATACAAACAGCTAAAAACGACCATGGTGTCTGCCTGGCAGAGATCATAGGGAGTCAGCAGTGTGCAGAGACTTGGGGAGTCTGCGCTATCAGGGTTCAGGTGAAAACGATAAAATGCTGAGGCCTTTCTTGCATGCTTTCCATTTCTAGGTAATATAATGCTGATTTTCTTTTTTAACAAACATAACTGAAACATATTAATGGCAGTTTAGTCCTATAGCTGCACAACTAAGGGATGACCTGAGCCAGCCCTAACTATAGGCTCTATCAAAAAGGAAAGTCTTAAGCCTATTCTTAAAAGTGTTGACCGAGACTATAGGAACCACAAGGAACCCAGCGTCCTGAGAGCGCAGTGTTCTAGAGGGGTAGTAAGGTACTATGAGCTCTGAGCCTGATAACAAAGAGTTACAATAGTCCAGCCTAGAAATAACAAATGCATGGACTAGTTTTTCTGCATCCGCATGAGACACGATGCGTCTGATTTTGACAATGTTACGTAAGTGGAAGAATGTAGTCCTCGAAATTTGTTTTATGTGGACATTAAAGGACAAATCCTGATCAAAAACAACTCCAAGATTCTTTACAGTGGAGCTGGAGGGCAGGGTGATCCCGTCTAAAGTAACTAAGTCTCTAGAAAGAGAGTTTCTGAGGTGTTTGGGTCCAATTACAAGAACCAGACTAAGTGAGATTCTTCCAGTTTAGTGGCACACCATTTGCGTTCAGATTTATGCGTCTCTTGCTTTAATTTAGTCTCTGCTGGCTATACCATGGTGCCAGCCTTCTTTGTTTGATTATCTTCTTTTTCAGAGGTGCAATAGAGTCTAGAGTTGTCCGTAATGAGCCTGTAATACTATCAACAAGATGGTCTATTTGTGAGGGGCTAAAGGAAGCAGACAAGTCCTCTGTTACAGTTAGACATGGCATTGAATTCAATGCTGAAAGAATCACTTCCTTAAATTTGGCTACAGCACTATCAGATAAACATCTGCTGTAGTTTCTACACAAAGGCTTATAGTCCAGTAATATGAACTCAAAGGTTATTAAAAAATGGTCAGACAGAAGAGGATTCTGTGGAAAGACTATTAGATGATGAATTTAAATGCTATATGAGAGAACAAGATCATGAGTGTGGTTCAGACAATGAGTCGGTTTATTTACACTCTGACAGAAGCCGATTGAATCTAATAAAGAGATAAATGCAGTACTAAGACTATCATTGTGGTTGTCCACATGAATGTTAAAATCACCTACAATAATTACTTCATCTGTTTTAAGGATCAAGTCTGATGCAAATTCAGATAAAAATTCAGAATAAGGACCTGGAGCTCGATATACTGTAACAAATAAAATTGGCTGCGATGTTTTCCAGGTTGGGTGAGTGAGGCTAAGAACAAGACTTTCAAATGAATTATAATTTAGTTTAGGTTTAGGATTTATTAATAGACTTGAGTCAAATATGGCTCCAACTCCACCACCTCGACCAGTACTTTGAGGAACATGAGTATTATAATGACTTGGAGGAGTGGATTCATTTAAGCTAACATATTCATCCTCCTGCAGCCAGGTTTCAGTGAGACAGAACAAATAAATATCATAATCAGATATTAATTCATTGACTAAGACCTGATATTAAGGAGTCCACATTTAATTCTCTTATTTTGGACTGTTGGAGATGTTGATTTAATTTTTATTAAGTTTTTATGATGAACTCCTCTTCTGTTTGTTTTATCTTTAAATAATGTAGGTGGACGGGGGACAGACACAGTCTCTATACTAAAGGACTGGGTGGGCAGCTGCTCTAATGGAGGCGCAGAGAAGCGTGTAAGACTGCACTCTGCTTCCTGGTCTCAACTCTGGGTTGTCACCAGGAGAACCCAGAGTTGTCACATTGATACTAATATAGTAGCAACAAGCTAATTTCTATATTAGCCTGGTCTAGCTCTACTCTCCCTCCCACCTTGATGCTCTCTTTCCCACGGTTTCTCATTTTCTCATCTTCTCTTCCCTCATTTTCTCCTCCTCTTATCTCTTTCCTTCTTTCCCTGCTTCCTCCAGGCCATCCTCCTCTTCCTTCTCCTCACTCTTGATCTCCCCCTCTCCTGTCTCTTCCTTTTCTCTGTCAGAATAAGCAGGAATTGTGCTGTCAACCTCTTGACTCCTCTACAACAACACTAATGACTCTCTCTTTTCCTCTTACCATTGTCTCAAACTCCTCACCTCTCCTCATTCTCTCTCTGTTCCCTCTTCCCCTCTCTTTCTCCTTCTGATTATATCTCTTAGCTAAAGCATAATTGAGTTGGAGGCTGCCTTTGACCTTGACTAAATAGATTTTCTTTGAGTTGACTTGTCGACTCTGCCCTCTTTCACTATACAGTATGTGTCTGGTGTAGATTTTTGTGTATTACATTCAAAGCATGTTGGTACAACACAGAACATTAAACTCTGATGGATGAAATGTTAAGAACATACAATTTAGCATAAAAAAACATGTGATTGTGTAGACAGGTGGTCTATGCTACTGTAATACAACACAAAAAGATTGATAGGGTCAAGAGGAGTTCAAACTATCTAAACTATTGAAACTGAAGCATTTTTGTCACTTTCATTCAGTTTTCTGGGGGTCGTATTTTAAACAATTTAAGCTAATGTTTGTAATTGGCTAGTTACAGCTTATTTGTACTTTATTTGTACTTTATTTTCAAAGGCTAACCCCTTGAGATGTACCATCTCATTTTCGAGGGGGTCCTTATTGCCAACAGAGATACAGGTCATCAGTAGTACAGGAATAAATATGAACACAAATATGAACACAAAAACATGATACAATGTAAAGACTCGGACACCCATTCACACACATTCGCACACCACAATGCTCCACCGATCCTAACTTTAAATGCATGTCGACCAGTTTCTTTGTTAATTCTAGGAGTAAGAAAGAAAAGTTGATCAGTATGCCTTAAATTGTATTGTGAGCTGAGTGGAATCAGATATTGTTTCAGATAAGAAGGGTTAAAGTAGTTGCACTTAAAAATGAGTAGTAACCAGTGAACATGCCTCCTGGACTTGGGGGCCAGCCAGTTTAAAGACTGGTACATCTGGCAGTGATGGGTTTTATAAGGATACCTCAGTACAAATCTACACAGAGAATTATATAAGACAGAGAGAGGATGAAGATTTGTTTCTGAGGTGTTCTGATAGATGACATCACCATAATCAAGTATTGGGAGTATCAGCTGTGTAATAATTCGTTTACGGACTTGTAGGGAAAAGCATTCAATTGATCGATAAGGAGATTTCAGAAGAACATAGATTTTCTTGGAAATTGAGTTGATATGAAATTTAATGGAGAGCCGTGAATCAAGCCAAAGACCCAGATATTTAAATTCTTCAGTTCTTACTAGTGCTGTTTTATCAAGAAAACTAATACACCGGTTTGTATTTGAAGGCAGAGAATCAGGTTGAGTGCAAAATAGCATAGTATATGATTTTTTTTCTTATTCAGTTGTAGTTTATTTGAAAAGAACCAATTTTGAACTGAGTTGAAATTTGATTGTAATGAGTGACGAATCTGAGTGATATCAGAGCTGGAGGAGTATATTACAGTGTCATCAGCATATAAGTGAATTTGGCAGTCAGAACAAGTTTGTGGAAGATCATTGATGAAGATAGTAAAGGGCCCAAGGATGAGCCTTGTGGCACACCTTTATCAATAATCTTAAAATCAGACAGGCAACCTTCGAAGGAAATACATTGACTTCTATGATGCAAAAAAGAGTTGAAAAATAACAAAGAATCAGGAGAAAGACCAATGGCATATAATTTATCCAAAAGAAGATAGTGATCAACCAAATTAAATGCTTTAGTAAGATCAATAAATATGGCACCTGTGTGCATGTTGCTATTGAAAGCTGAAAATATATCATTAGTAACTTTTAAAAGGGCAGTGGTGGTCGAGAAAGTGGTCGGAAACCAGATTGATGAGGAGATAGTATGTTATGGTCATTAAGATGTGCGGATAACTCATTAAAGATCAATTTTTCAAATATTTCTGTTATGGTATTAATAATTGATATTGGTCTGTAATTAATAATATCAGTAGGGTCACCCCCTTTATGGAGAGGGGTTACCCTAGCAAGATCCCCTTCCAAGATAAGGGAACTTTACAAGTAGCAAGAGATAAGTTAAATAAATCAGACAGGGGAAATGATAAAACATGAGAGGCCATTTTAAAGAACTTAATCTCCAGACGATCTGGACCAGAACTGCAACCAGAGATTATCAATCACACGTTGAACATCTATTGGTGTGATTGTTCTAAAAGAAAAGGAACTACCACACCTGCTCGGAGTTGGCTAAGATTCAGAGTGAGAATAAGAGAGGGAGCTACCAATAGTAGAAAAATGCTGACTAAATGCCTCCGCAATTGAAAATGGTTCACTGACACTTTCACCATTGATTCTAAGACAAGTAGGGGTGTCTGTGGATTTATTAGTTATACTATTAATTCTCTTCCAAAATTGTTTTGGGTTCTTAAAATCAGTGGCTAGACAGTCTTTATAGTAATCTCCTTTAATCCACGGAAGGTGTCGACCCTTGACTTTAATTGTTGTCCAGGGGGCATGTTTATTAATAATCTCAACAAATTCAGTGTAAAGAAAATTCCAGGCATCTTCAACAAATGGTATTAATTGAATTCTCTCCCAATTTATGCTTAAGATATCTTGGATAAAGAGTTCAGGGTTGATATTATTAGACTTTCTGACTTCAATGAGTTTAGGTGGAAGATGAGGCAGTTTCATTTTCCAGACACAATAAACAGTCAAGTGGTCACTGAAAGAATTGGGCAATACCCCAGAATGTAGAATTTTCTCAGGATGGGAGACTAAAATCCAGTCAAGCAAAGAGGGAGAACTGGGACCAACTCCGGCAGGTTCCATAATCAGTTAAAAAGATTGTGATCATTGTAAGAAGAATGATCTAGCCAATTGGAATTGAAATCACCCAGTATGATTTTTTCACTGGTGCAGTCTAAAGAATTAATTGTGGACAGGATATTTTTGGTAGTTTCGGCAGGAACATTAGGAGGTTTATAAATATTACCTATAATTCAAAATACAAGGGATTCTTAATTGGTGAAACTAGTTCTGCAGTTAGATTTGAAGATACATATGTCAGAAGTCCCCTCCTCTTGATCCTCTGTCTTTTCTATATAGAACATAGTTATCAAGTTTAACTTCATTATCAGAAATGTTGCTGTTCCAGGCTTTCAGTAAATCAATTTTAGGTCGCAGGCTTCTAATATTCAAAAGAATGATATGCACACCGTTAGCAGAGTTCATTGACCAATGATGATAAAGCAGGTAATCCCAGGATATAGTAACAGAAATGCAGACAAGGCATCATCGCAGATTATGATATAAGGCAGGTGAGGGCGGGGAATGGGAGAGTCAGAAAGTGAGCAACACAGACACAAATACACACACACACACACACACACACACACACAAACACACTATGGACAAAAAACACACAAGAACATGCTTCAACATTGATGGGAAAAGAAAAGAAGATAAAATATAAGAAAGATGGGTATACAGCTCAGTCTGTTTAGTTCAATAAATAAACATGTCAGAATAGGAGGTCAATATCTATTAATAGTGGGACAAAGAAATCAGTAAATAGAAAGTAAATAGCAAATAAACAAATAAGATATAGGTCGATATACACACACTAGAGTTGTCACGATACCAAAATGAGTAACCATGATACTATACCAGACAAAGTATCGCGGTTCCGGGTATTATCGCAATACTGCAGCCTTTTTATTATTATTATTATTTTTGTGAACTGCAATGTATTTGAACAAGTTATAAATACGTATTAATTACAAATGTTATTTGGTGCATGATACACATAATACTGGTGAAGTAAAAATTAGACTGAAACCAGTTTGAAACGAGTTTGGTTTTTTGAGCAAAATTAGTGGTGTCAGTCATAGACATATATACGTTGACGCGCTGAATTGTACGTTGATGTCACCGCCATTTCGGATGTGGCAAAGTAACTGGCAACACACGGCAACACACGAAGGTTTTTAACTTACACACACACAGACTGCAATTGTATAGCTGTATATGTATGTTCATCTTATATCTTATCTTACTTATCTTACTTATATCCTAAACATAAGGAGTAAACATTTATAATCATCACTGTGTGAATGGGTGTATAAGAGACATTAACTTAAAGCACTTTATAGAAAGGCGCTTTATGAAGTTCAGTCCATTTCCTTTTATTAGTTTATGGGCAGATCTGCCACATCCAATATGGCGGACACATTAGCGTAACGCAGCAGCGGACCAACCTGTTCAATGAGGCATCTATGTATATATGTCTGTGTATATATGTCTATGTATATGTCTATGGTGCCACTAACGACAACGCCGCGGCAGACTCGCCACTCGGGCCCAGTGCTTCTGCCATGGTGAGTGTGTTGTCTCATGTTTGTGACTGTAAGCCGTGCGTGCGTCTGAGCGAGACAGAACTTTAGCTTGTTGTTTGTTTTGAAGCGAGTTTCTATCGAAGCGGAACTGTCTTCATGGAGTTCATACTTGCCGCAGAAACACACGAACAGCCAATCAGCTAACAGACGGGCGGACCCAGCATGTGGAAATCATATCCCCGGACGTCACCAGTAACAGGCAAACAGCCAATCATTCAGCAGCTGTGTAGTTCGGTTTCAGTGGTTGCCATGTTGGTTTGTTTACAAGGGCATGCAGTAAGAAGCCGAGAGGAGAGCGGAGGCAGCCGCTATGTAGCGGAAACTGGCACCGGTATTATAGTAATCCACTGTAGTACCGTCGTGTAGAATTTCTAGTATAGTAGGAACCATTACCATTTGGCACCGCGGGGTACCGTGTATACTGTGGATATCGTGCAACTCTAACACACACACACACACACACACACACACATACGTATATATATATATAAATACATGCACACACATACACACACACACACACACACACACACACATATATATATACACACACACACACATAAAAAAAAATTCAAATGCTTATTATTTATGCCTGTTTATTCATTTCACAATTCTAGATATTTACTAACTAAATTCATTTATTTCTAGGGGGTCTACCATGGATATATGGGGTCTACCCTTTCTCAATCTTAATCAACCTGTGCTCGTCCAATAGCGTTTCTGCATTTTACAACACATTTGCCACTTTACCACATTTGCGGCACATTTTACGGCAAACAATTGCTGGGCCACCACCATGACAGTGCCTGCCACAGCTACAAGTTTATGAGTAAAATAAAAGCAATTAATAAATCAGTGCCAACCCAACGATACAATGACTACATAAGGGCAGGCCAACGACATTCAGCCCAGGGCAGTCAGCACAAAAGATCAGTAGGGGAAAAAATTAAAATAAAATAAATAAATAAACTAGAAAATTCCCGCAGAAATTTTGAGAGTGACGAGTGGGCTGTTGCCGGGGGTCTGTATTCAAAAAGCACACGTCAAATAGTCATTTTTAACATGTTTATTTAGACACAGGAGCAATTACCATGTCTTTAATTTTTAGTGGCTTAGTGACTAATTATCCACTAAATCAGCATTAGCCACTAAGCCACTAAAAATTAAAAACATGGCAATTGCTAACATGCTAATGATAATTGCTAGCTGCAACTGTGAGGTCACTGTGTTGCCTGGGTTTTCTCGAGTGCTTCGGTTTCCCACTTTTAAATCATAAAAAAAAAACATAAAAGTAACATCAAAATAACATCTTCCCAGCGATGAGATCAGGGTTCAGTTCTGGACCTTGACCTGGTTGCTGTTGAGTTCACGGTGTTGCTGTGGTTTCCTCCGAGTGCTTCGGTTTCTCCACTTTTAAATCATAAAAAAAAAAACATAAAAGTAACATCAAAATAACATCTTCCCAGCGATGAGATCAGGGTTCAGTTCTGGACCTTGACCTGGTTGCTGTTGAGTTCACGGTGTTGCTGTGGTTTCCTCCGAGTGCTTCGGTTTCTCCACTTTTGAATTATTCATTCAAAAAAAAAAACACCCCCCCCCAAAAAAAAAAAAAATAAATTTAAAAACAACAAAAAAATATATTCGCTTTCAAATGTTTCTTTTCTCAGTATTTGTAGCACAGGTGTAGCTGTGTAAGTCAGGGTGAAGTTCTGCTGATTAAAAGAACAATCTGTATTTGAAAATAACGTCCTGATTTCTGGTTTTTCAACATAAATGAATTATTTGGGTTTTGCCTGTCGCTCAAACCAAAAACTATGTTGTCCGGATTTTGGGAACTTGTGATGGACATTTTACATAATTTATTCTTATTAAAGAATAAATGAAATATATAATAATAATTTAAAAAAATGGTTTTGTAGCAGTGCTGCAAAAAAATAAAAAAAAAAAATCAGAAACTAACCTGAAAAAACTAACTAAACTGAAATATGTTTAAACATTAAAATCAATATTAAATTCAATATGGATGGCAAGAAATGACAGCATAATAAATAACTGGGTCGTTCATTCCACTGTAAGACACAGAAAACACTACTGTGACTTTGTCTTCATCAAAGTGCCAAAAAGGAGGGTATTAATATTTTATTTTCACAGCAGATGACTTGAAAGGAGACAATAAGGAACACAGTGAAAACATGTAGGCTAAAGTCTAACATGCAGTAGTATATACTCCTCCTGCCTGGTCTTGATGAGTTGATTTGGGTGAATGAATCTAAAACTGAAATAAGTTCAGTAGAGACAAACAGACATATATTCACAACAGATAACTTGTTTTTATGAGATACATTTGTATTAACTGTGCGGGTTCAACCTGGACATGACACAGGTCTTCTGGTCCTACAGGTCCACACAGGGGCCTCAGTGTTCAACACTGGGCAGCTCTAAGGGTTCAGTTCCAGGCATGTTGCTGTAAAGGACTGCACATGTGCTCGCTGTGTCGGCCTGGGTTTACTCCCACTGTGTTGGTTTTCTCCTCTCGGATTTGAAACAACAGAAAATAGAAATGAATTGATTTAGTGTTTTCTCAATAATCAGGAGCAGTGACACAATCCACAGCAAACACTACAACAGTAGTTACAGAATACGACCAGCAGGTGTCGCACTGTGTCAGAGAAATGTGAATAGTTGGAAGCTCAACAACAACAAACAAACACAGATCAGATAATTAATGCAATTAACGTCATTTTAACTGCATCATTATAATAATGCTCTTATTTATTTGTTATGTGTGTTAACTAGAAAATTTCTAAAGAAATTTTGAGTGTGCCTGACTCTGGACACATACATTATATTTACACTGCTCGCAAATTCAGTATGAAGTATAGCAGTAGTATTTTACTGTTGTTGTTTGTTGAAGAGGGTCTAATTTTAACTGCTTATATACTTTGGGTGGTTTAATCTAGAACAATGCTTTTTTATTTTACTAAACTAAACTAATATATTTGTGAAATCTTAATGATAAAAGCATCTACAGGTGTGAAATAACTATAGCAAAATATTTCCCTCGGGAAATGTAGTACAAAGAAGCATAACATGGAAACTGAACTACATGCATTAGTTGAGTAAATATTTACTTTCCACCCCTGCATTTACTTAAATAAATGTACAATTCTCACTAATTAGAAATATTTTACAAGTAACAGTTATTTAAGTAAAAGCACAAATGTATAGGGAAGAAAGTGTACTTCAAAAGTAAAGGAAGTCATTATGCAGAATGACCCATGTCATGTATTACTTGTGGATAATTATTGTTAATACAAAAAAAAACACTTCAGCTGCTAGATATATATAGCTATATATATAATATATATATATATATATATATATATATATATATATATATATATATATATATAGGTATGTGTGTGTGGTGGATGTGTGTGTGTGGTGTGTGTGTGTGGCTCTTTATTCAGAAAACCCTCATGTCACATCTACATCTGAGCAACACACACACACAGATATATATCTATCATCCATTCCATCCACATTTTTGTAAGTGCTGTAAAACAAACACACAACACGAGGGTCACTGTCGGACAGTTGAGTGTATGAACCGCATGACCAACAGGGTGGAGGACTTTGCAGTAACATCTAACGTGCAGTTATCCTGGCAGGGTTGCCAACTTATAAAATCATGAATGACTGTTCCTCAGTGCTGAAATCTTGTGTGTTACAAATCTAAAGTCAAATAAAAAGTGAGACCTCAAAGCTCCTCGCTCATGAACAATATGATGTATGTTAAATTATCTGTGTGTGTGTCATCATCATGCTTCGGTTTGTTCGTTTTTTTATCCTCGCTCTGACGGACAGTATCAGATCGAATCAGCAGTACTTTATTAATTTGGGAGTAATTTCAGAAGCGGAGCGTTTAGTCTACAGACTTTGTTTACTTGCTCAGATTTGAAGAGATACTTCTTTTAAATATGCTTCTACATGTGTAAATAGCTACGTCGTTAATTAGTATTCGTTTTGTCTTTTCAACAGCCGGCAGTTTGCACAGTATTTTTTAAAATCCACGGGATTCTCTTTGTTTTTTCTGTGTCTGGCTTCCGCCTGTTTCAAAGTGGTCTGTGTAAATTGACTGCTCGCGTCAAAAATAGAACAGACACGTATTTCACGCTGCTGGGGTATGAGCATTGACTCTAATGGTCACGTGTTACCACAGCCCTGGGGTTTGGGTGTTATACGTCCAGCCTTTGCTTGCTAGCTATGCCTCCAACATTTGACACAACAGCCCCATACTTTATTTTAATTTCCAGAAAACAAGTGATGAAGAAGTGGAGTGTAAAGGGCCATATTTATGGAGACCTGAAAAAAAATACATTAAATTACAGTAACGTTAGGTGACTTGATTTTACATCGTTTACTAACATAATCATGTTAGGGGTTTTTAAATCATTTCATGTGTGTTACTAATGTACGTTAGACTGCTCTCGTGAAATCCGAGGAAATACAACGGTAACGGACATCTTTCATTTCACTTGATTTTGTTTTAAAGTCTGTTTAAAGTAAAAAAATCAATGTTTTGAGTTTGTCAGACTAAAGAATAAGTGTTAACCACCCAGCAAATTTGAATGATTAAAAATAACGAGTCCGTGTTTTTTTTTTTTTTTGTTTTGTTTGTTTGTTTTTCAAGTTTGGTCTGGGACCCATTAAACAGTACTACGGTACTTTGTTCATTACCTGCGAGAGCCCCTGTCTGAATTTGTGTCTCCGAGGCTGGGCTTGAAATATGGTCACCCCACATTACATGCACTGACATTACAATAACACACTGAAAATGATGAAAACCCTAACGTGATGAGGTATAGTACAAACAATGTAAAATCACGTTACTGTGCACTAAGTCACCTAGCGTTACTGTAATTAATTATTATTCTGCAGGATCCCGGACTAAACTATATCTGTTTTTTTGGGAAACGAAATAAACTTAATGAAGCTGCCCCTGTGCACATTCTGGCATATCCAGGAAAGATTGCTACTTCGGGATGTTGGGGAGCACTAGCAAGCGGCTGTACGTATAATGGCCAACCACTGGGGCGTGTGCGCGGCAACGTTGCGTGTGGGCGCCACGTCATCGGCGAGCCAATATGCGGCCGCTTGTTAGTCAATGTATCAAACACCGCCCAAAAAATCTGGACTGAAAAACTTAGAAAAACTATTTGAAAACTCCCCCCCTATTTAGTATATGTCGTTCGTATCAACAGAGCGGACCTCTTTTAACTTAGGGGTGAAGATGAAAGGCGCTCGAGGATTAGTGAGAGGGGCAAACCAAAAAAGAAAACTAATAACTTAAGTATATACTTTCACACTAAAACATAATTGTTTATCCTTGAGAATCAAACTCTATTCAAATATTTGAGTCAACCTGCCTGTAGAAACATAGAACTACTTTCAATTCCCAGTTTAAATACAATTACCGAACACAAGACTGTCTTGCTAAAAATAATAAGGGCAATACAACACCAGTGATACTGATTGGAATCCCTGAAACTCTATGTGCGCAGAGGAGGACGAGAGTAGAGAAACAATACCCCAGCCAAGTACATCAGATCAAACTACTTGAATCTGAAGTTACGTCACTTTAGACTGACTTACAAGAGGCGAGATCTGAGAAAAGGACATGCAGGAGGCACAACCAGCATGGAGGATTGAAATGTATAATAATGTTTGATTAAAATAGATGTTGGTTAAATGTAATTCTGGGTAAGTATAGGTCCACACAGATATATGGGCTTTTGAGTGTGTGTTAAACTAGTATAAGTGTTTTTGCAGGAGTGTGCAGGTTTCAAGGGCCTATCACACAGAGGAGAGACGAGCAGAAAAGCAGAGAAAATAGGAGATCCCCTTTGTTAGAACCTGAAGGCAGACACAGAACATCTTACTATTGTGGGATTATATTATCTGAAGTGCCGTAATAATCATTTAAGAATATTAAAACTGTGTGATTATTTGAACTATTGCTTTTAAGAATGGGTGTATAACCAGCAGAGTGGTTTTTGCAGTGACAGTTTGGGGTCTGAGTCAATCCCCGCCTGAGGTATGTGTGTGAGCACAACTAGAAACTGTTACAAGGCATCTGAATCTAGGCACAGAGTGTAGCCCAAGGACACGATGGGTCCCAAGAAAGAGCACACACACACACCCGGGCATCGGCTGAACCTCAGCAGACTACCCTGTATGAAGAGAATAACAAATATGTAACCGTTTTGGGTGGTGATTTAAATAAACTAGCTGGCGCCAGAGAGAGCTCAGAACTGCAGCAGGCGTGAAGGTGTGCAGACGCGGGGTCTGGTAAGAACTGAGAGCTTGGTTCTCCCTCTTGCCAACAGTGGAAACTGGACTATTTGGTCTTGTCGTTCTTAAACTCAATATATCGCTGCTCTCAGTCAGTCTACGAATTCGGGGTGGTTTGAATCACCACAACATTTGGGGGCTCGTCCGGATCAACGGAAAAGTGGATCAGACCTGATTGAAACATTAATTGGGTTTTCATTGGGCTTAAGGAACCAGGTACGAACGGACCAAAGGACACGGGCCGGCAACATAAAGGTAAGCAGAAACTTGATCTGCATTGAACACCATAAATTGTAACGTGTCCCTTAAAAAGTTTCGCAGTAGTAACTTGTCCTACTGATCCAGGTGTTGGCTCAGGTTTTGGCGTGGAGCGTGAACCGGAGCAATTGCACGGGTCCGCTGTAGACCCCTGGATCAGCTGGTGACAGCTGGATGGCGATCAGCGTGTGGGCATCAAGGCCAGATGCAGCAGCCTTGGTGGTGGCCTCGGTCTCCACGTCCGAGCCCAGTCACAAGAGAGGCCGTTTTTTTCGCATGGACGGTACCTCTGGGCACGAGCAGTAAAGAATCCGAGACCACCGAGACATGGGTGAAGGAGGTGATGGGATGGTGCAGTGAAAGTTGAGGACTGTATGTGAGAATGTTTTGACTGGGCGCGGCAACCGAGACAAATCGCCTCGATCAGCTGGTCCTTTTTGGAGCTCAGACTGAAGACAATGGATCTCATTCTTCAACGGTGAGTAAAGAAAAGGTGGCAGTCCCCACGCACAGCAGCCATGACAGCTGGTATTGTACCAAAGTAAGAGTGACAAGGACAAAATAAATAAAAATAAAAAACATTAAAACACAGTTTTAGTTAAAATAATCCAGCGATCGGTAGAAGCGTTCAAAGCAGGTTTTGTTTTTGGCCGCAGTGGCGTGTTAGTCCGTGTTGGTATCGCAACTGATCGATCAAAAACTATTGTCCTATCAAAGTGTAAGGGTTAAAATCTTCTTTAGCCCATTAAGAAGTGTGTAGAACGAGAGGCAAAACGATGTGATTAAAACAAAGGCTAAACTTACCTTAAAACTGGATAAAAAGTCAGAGCTGGGGTAGAGCGCCTGTCAAACCTGGACACGCCGACACATGCACACAATCATTTGAAGATTTTAATCAACACTTTGAAGCCCCTGAAAATTCAACCACGTTAATGCTATATGATACTGACCCTCTGAGATCCTGAGATCCCTGCTGGGTTCCCTTTTAGAGTCCAGATAGATTAAAAACCATCATCAGATCAGGAGACCAGTCCCCAGTCTATCAGGCCAATCACCCTGGAATGACCTACTGAGGGCAGCAGGCTAGCTCATTCTGTTCTGTATTGGTTAACTTAGTTTTTCTCTAAATGACCCTGCGTATCTGAATGGCTAATTAAAAAAAAAATCAAAGATGGCTGCCGTGAAGTGGAGTGTGTGAGCTACAAGCTGGCGTCTGATGGTTCAGCAGAATTCTCGCCAGCGCTTTATTGGTTGCGGCCCCTATGCTAAAATTTCAGACCGCACGGCAATTTCCCCCGTTACGTTATTTTTAATATAGCGTAACGGCTGTTTTCAGTTTCGTCACCATCGTCAAAGTTTTTTTTTTTTCCTCGCACTTCAGCAGTTTCTGCAAGGTGTCAAAATCAGCTGCACGTTGCTTGGTGCTGTCTTCCTACCAATGGTGTAGCCGACGTTTGATGAACCTACAACATGCGTACTCTGCGCTGTTGATTTTAGGTTGCTAGGAGACAGATGCCTGGAAATCAGTTCCCGAGAGAGAGAGAGGGAAAAAAACGACAACTGAACTCCTCGCTCGTAATTCCCAGTGATGCTTTCTTTTGAGCTGGGCTTTGAGCTGGACTCGGTGAAGGTCATAATTATAACAATGAATGACGGACCTCGCAAAAAAAGAGACATTCGTTCTTTCTTCAGGTCAGAAATGTAAGTGCACCCTTTATACATGCTTTCATCACGCTTGAAAAACTTAACCAACTACTTTGATGAATGAAACGTCTACCTTGTAGCAGGGTTAGCACTGACAGGACGTAGGCCCTATCGGATGATTTTGTGCTAATTTAGGCTACTGGATCCCACTGTGGCTTGACATTAACCACTAGTATCTGCCTGCATGCCATCCATCATATATTTCTATAAGGCGACACGACACAAGAGAGGTTGGAGCAGATGAAGGAGGCAGGTCCATAGGGGTAGGGAAAGGAGATAGGCGGAGATAAACGAAACAGAGGATAGCGGAGGAAACCGCTGTTGGAGATAGGGAGGCAGATGGAGGAGACAAGCAGAGGCTGGAAATTCACAGGTGAGAATGAGGTTAATGAAAGATATTTGCAGGTAACACACTGCCAAGATCCAAAGATGTAACAATTTTCCACTAAGTATATACAACATAAAAAATGCAATTATTCCCTCCAGGTACCTCAAATATGGCCCATTTTGGGCACAATTTTTCAAATTTTCGCACAGGAAGGGGGGTCGGAACCCCCCTTCCGCACCATTCCCCCGCTCGGCGCTACCTCCCTCGCCTTACCCCATTACTCTAAAATAAATCCTGGTAGAACCCTGGGTTTAGCTATTTATCTACCGCGGTCTCCTGAGGTCTTGAGGACATATATTTTCATCCTAACTTGCGTGTTGTATTAGCTTACTTGTGTGATTTTAAAAGAGGAAAAAAATCCAGTTTCTAGCCATAAATACCTTGTTGTCCATACTGGTAGACATGTATTCTTCACACTCCCGAGGAAGCAGAGATATTCCTTGGTGAACTTCATCCGCTGACTCCTCCATTGACTCATATATGATAGCCTAATGCTTGTGGCCAGCTACAGTTAACGTAGCATAAACTTTACTTTACTAACTCATGAACTTTATTATTAGTGACGAGTGCCGTCAACATTGTTCTTTGCGTGTTTCATGGCATTATTATTCATTTCCGCCCTTTCGCGAACATAATGCGGCCCGCAGCGGTGAGAGGACCCCAACAAAATATATCAAAAACGTGCGTCTTGATTCCGAATTGAGTGCTATTACTTTTCTAAGAGATTCGCGTGTTTTTTGCGCATTTATTCTGGAAAACTGCGAAAATTCCCCATAGGGAATGATGGGAGGCCTGAAAAAAAAGACATTTCAACAGACTTTTCAACATGAACTGCTCTGGCATACTTCACCGAGAGACTGCATTTGAACTTTAAACGGAGGTATGCTTCCCTTATTTCAGGGATTCACGACACCATCCACAGCTTTTCCGTTTTAAACTATCAAGGCTCAAAGTTGAGCAGGTTTTTAGTCACATTTCTGGGTTTAATGGTGTGTGATTTGGCGAATGTTTGTGCCTGAGTGATGCACATCATCAGCTAGTGCAGGAGCGGGAGAAAAATCAGTGAAAAAATAAACGTATTCGACGACGTGGCCTCAAATGCCCCACTACGACATGATTTCCCCCTCAATGTAGGAAAATTGCGAGGTGACGCAGTGATAACACTGTTGAAGCTGTCTCTTTTATAGTTTTGGCTCATACAGGCTAATTGATCGAGTACTCCCATCCTCAGCCTCATTCACTCCAATGTTAAAAAAGGAGGGAATTTTCTTAAGGAAGGCAGAGTAACGTTTCTCTCTCTTGCTCCTGAGGGCCACATTTTCTTCACTTATCAACACAAGAATATGTAGATGATCAGAAGGGCACAGGATGCCCCCAGTGATTTCGGTTCAATGATTGGAATTACGGTTTGGCCATAGAGCCCTCCTCTTCGAGGGGTGTCTCAGCATTTTCTCTCTCTCTCTGTCAGATTTTCAACTGGCGTTCCAACTGACAACAGTTGCAGGCAGCCCAGTGGCGGCCATTTGAGCAGTTATTGGCTTCATTTGAACTTGTCTGTGTAAAATGGCGACAGAGGACAGCAGAGCAGCTCGACACATTAGCGCTAGCTGTAAAGACATGCTAACTACTAACATTAGCAGCCACTGCTCAAATTGTGCAATAGTATTGCTAGCATAGCGATGCTATATCGATAGTGCGCATATATCTGATAGTGAGCGCCGGAGTGAGCAGCCGCTTGTTACACAGACTCCGACTTTCTACCTCTTTTTAGTTTTTTTATGTTGTGTTTTTTACCTCATCGACACCTTAAGCAAGTGTGCAGCTATGGATGTTCACATTGTGACATTCGTGGTCTCTCCTTGCTGTTTTCGGCACTTTTTGGTGTGGCTGTGGAAATACATTGAACTACGGCTCCCCCATTCAACTACGGCTCCATTGTTTACACCGCGGGATCAGCTGTTCGGCCTGCGACACACACCCCTTCACTGCGCGGAGCGGCCAGAGATCCCCAGAGGTTACGGGGAAGAGAAGAGGATGCGAGCGGAGGTCAAGCGCAGGGAGCAGAAAAACGGTATAAACCTGTTTCCGTCTGTCATCATGGGGGAACGTAAGATCTCTCCCAACAAGATGGAAGAGTTAACGGCGCTGACCGGCTGCAGAGGGATTACCGGAATGCAGCCTCATGTGCTTCACGAGACCGTGGCTGACTGAACTTTCTCCGGACTCGCACATAACCTGGAAGGATTCCAGCTCGTCCGGGGGACCGGAAGTCACGGAGAGCGGTAAGAAGAAGGGAGGGGGGTCGCTGTGTTTGTGAACTATGATGGTGCACCGGACACATCAGGGTGAAGGAGCCACTCTGCACCCGAGACTTGGAGCTGTTAGCGTCAGCATGCCGGCCATACTACTCCCGAGGGAGTTCACAGGTCATTGCCATGACCTTGTACATCCCCCCCTCGGCGGTCGCTCTCATCGCTACAGACCAGGGGCTCTGTACAAAGCGTGCGTACGCACAAAAAAGGGGCGTATGCCTTTTCCACGCTCACGTTCAAATGTATCAAACGTGAAACAATCGTGAAATTGCGTGCCCCACGCCAATGTCATAGCTGTCTTACGCACTTTCTACAGCTATTGTTCCTTTGGGGACGAGGGGGGGGGGGGGGGGGGGGGGGGGGGGGGGGGGGGGGGGGGGGGGGGGGGGGGGGGGGGGGGGGGGGGGGGGGGGGGGGGGGGGGGGGGGGGGGGGGGGGGGGGGGGGGGGGGGGGGGGGGGGGGGTGGGGGGGGGGGGGGGGGGGGGGGGGGGGGGGAGGGGGGGGGGGGGGGGGGGGGGGGGGGGGGGGGGGGGGGGGGGGGGGGGGGGGGGGGGGGGGGGGAAGGTGGGGGGGGGGGGGGGGGGGGGGGGGGGGGGGGTGACGTGGGAAACTGTTAATGTGAAAACAAGTAGTCATCAGAGTGATGTGCACATCAGAGACACACTTATGAACAATTAACACACCCACATGTTTGCAATTTATGGGTGGATATAAAGCATGCGTAATGTGATTGAGAAAATGGTATTAACAATGGCAGCGTTAGCGTTGTTAGAGGACCTTGCAAACGTGAGCGATTTAAGGAACGCAAGTTACTTGCAAACCATGATAATTGGGTCATAGCCGATTTCGGTTCCAAGGCCAGTGTACTGGAGTTGTGCGCAGAGCTGCGCCGGCCAGAGAGCGCAACGGGGGCCGGCGAGTAGCTCGGGGTTGTGCTGACTACGCGGGGTTCCCGGCAAACAGGGGAATTCCAGCGGAGCTGTTTATCTAAGTGGAACATTTTCATTCCTCAGTGTTCAAATCATATGTGATGCGCGAATGCAGCTAACTGACATCGTGGCAAGGTGGCCTGGTTCAAAGCACGACTCATTCATTATGACTAACAGCATGGTTGGGAACAGGCTGGAGGCTGGCACGGTGCGCGATGGGTGGCTTCTATTCGTTTTAATTGTCCGTATGTACTACATACATACATATGTACATTAGGACAATTAAACGAATAACTCTTTACTTACCCAGAAGCCGTGCCAGTGTGCCAATGCATATTTGGGCTGTGTGAATTCAAATATCATGTTTTTGGTTTTTTATTTTCTGCTTGTGAAATTAGAGCTGCAGAGCTTTCTAACAAGCCCCTGATTGTCTCCCTGGTTCAGTATTCTTGTCAGTAAAAGCGGGCGTAAAATGTCAGCCACAGTGCCACCACCTGTCCACCTGTGTGTGCACTGCTCGGATCCCACGGCATTTACCAGCCTCACACACCGCTACCACTCACGTCTTTTTTGGTCAATTTATCCCTGTTGACAGGTACCAAACAGAATCTCCACTTCATTCACTAGAATCTTTAGCTCAGACTCTGTAATTCATTTTCTTCCTTTGTTCATCGCATTATCTGATCGGACAAAGGGTGAATCTCAGGTCCAGGGCCTATTTAAATAGATTTGCATATGTAATAGAGGCGTGGACAGGGAGGAGTTGCATGCGCCTCAATTCCACGTTGATTGGCATGTACAAAAGAACGTGCTTTGGATCCCTGCGAACGCACACTTTGATACATCTGAAATTTTTGTGCGTACGACAGTTTCGGGTTCTGGCGTACGGCAAATTTTAGTAGGAAATCCACGCAAGTATTTGTAAATGAGGCCCCAGACCCACATGTCGTCTCGCAGCTCCTAACAGCACCCCCCAATGATCATTGCTAACATGTAATGTTAACTGCTAATGTTAACATTGCGGTCAGTGCTAGCAATTAACATTAGCCACTAGAATTAATACATGCTCATGTTAACATGCTAAAGCTACCGGCTAATGATAATTGCTAGTGCGTTGTCTGTCTAAAATGACAGACAATGACAGCAGAGCAGCTACCGCGTTAACAATTAAACATCAGCCATTAAGTATTAAATACATGCTAATATTAACTGGTAATGCTAACCTGGTAATGGTAACCTGCTAAAGATTATTGATTAACTATTAGCCACTAAGAATTAAATACTGCTCATTGTTAACATGCTAATGTTAAAATGCTAGTGTTAATTGCTAGCACGTTAAGGCTAGCCACTCATTTTCAGTCACTAAGATACATGTTAAGCTAAAATGCTAATATTACTTGTTAGCGCTCAGGACGCAGCAGAGCAGCTAGCGCGTTAGCGCTGTAAAGACTGCGAACTGGTAACATTGCGGCCAATGCTAAAATGATGCAAATGATAATCTATTAATTAACATTAGCCACTAAAATTAGACATGGTAATGCTAAACAGACGCAAGAGCCAACGTGTTGAAGGCGGACTTGCAACAGTTTTTAGTCACACATGCTGCATTGGCAGCGTTGGAATGGCTTGCTCACTGTGTGGAAAAGTGAGATGAAGAAGCTCTTGACGCTGGTCTTTTTGGGCTTCATCAGCTGTCTTTTCAGAGTCTCAATCAGATATTCGTAAAATTGTGAGTCCTCTCTCAACAGGACAAGCGCCACCACGCCTTTGCTGCCCATGATTGCGCACAAAATCTTGTGCACGGCCCTGGCTGTCTCTTTTATCTCATTTCCTGTTGGCTGGAAGTCTACAGGGAATGTGGGCATCATGTCTATCAGGGCTGAAGCGATCCTTATTTCCTTGTTGGTCTCTTGTCTTACATTCTTCAGGCACTGGTGTACCACCGCCGTCACCATCCACTCTTTGTACATGTCTGCAGTTGGTTGGGTGCGGCCACTGACAGCTGGCACATAAGTGACTCCGGGTGTTACGGACCCAAACATGGGTGTGTAATCATCGTCTTCCTCAGTGATGGATGGAGATCTATCACGCACAGGTGTGACAGACTTCCGTTCATCGCCGACACCAGGTTTATCAGTTATGGACGGTGCTCTGAACTCAGGTACAGGTGTGGTACATATGTCTACATAACCTGGCTCATCCGTTATGGATGGTGGTCTTAGCTGATGTATAGGTGTGGTACATATGTCTACATCATTACTGACACCAGACTCAGCAGTGGGGGAAGGTGCTGCTGATTCCACAGGTGTCACAGTGTCCTCTGTGGGCTCCGGCAGATCCAGACTTTCCCGAATCCTCTTTAGACTATCGTCCACTCGGTTGTTTTTCTTGGTCAGCTTCTGTGTCTGCCGGTTGAGCCACTTCCTCAACATGGTCATGAATTTCTTTACCTCCATTTGGATCATGACCAGAGTGACCTTGCTGCCTCCAAGGGCACGTTGAAGATGTTCAAATATGATGTGCCCCAGCTTCACAGAATGCTCTTCATGTTGGCCGTTGTAGAGGCAGATGGCCATGGCTTCGAAGGTACACTCATCTGTGTTTTCTGGGATCATGTCCTCCACCACTTTGTCTGCTGCTGGAATTAGGACATCCAGTGGTGCCTTCTTGCAGCTAAGTCTTGTACTCAGCTTCACTATCAAGCTGGCGATAGCCTCCTTAGCATATTTGCGGGCAAAAAGGATTTTTATCTTATTTGCCACGACGTTCCAGCAGTTTAGGCTGCTGGACTGGGCCTCTGGTATCGGTGTACCATCCTTATTCAGTCCAAGCTCTTCCCTGTTGCTCCAAATGTACTGAGCAATTTCACACGCTGCTTCATCTGCATCCTCCTTAATGCTGTTGACAATCTGCAGATGTTCTTCTTCTGAAATGTCAGCGTTAAATTTTACCTCAGGGTCACTCACGTGTTCCAATAGGATCTCCTTTACAGCTTCGGTGGTTGTGTCAATGAAGCTTCCTACTGAACGACGGTCTTCTGGTCCAATCAGAGAGACTGGGGTCTGCTCCCGAAGACTCTCCTGCTCTGCCGGACTTGTGCGCTCAGCTGACGGAATCAGTGGACTCTGTGAATCAACACTACGTGTCGTGGACGCACATGACATCTTTGCTTTGCAGTTTTTAAGCATGCTGATCACGTGTTTGACAATGATCTGCAGTCTGCCGGTGGTTTTTGACTCCCTGCCTATGCGGCTTACCGTTGGCGGTGAGTTGATCCTCTCAATAATTTCTTCGCTCACCAGGTCCGACAGTTTTCGTGCACTTGTTCTGGACACTGGTCTGCCAGTCACGCTCGCAAAAGCGTCAGTGATGGAGGTCCCCAGGTACTTCTGGACTTCTTCCTCACAAATCATTTCTAGGCTCAGTAGTCTAGACTTGCTCTTTGTTTGTGCGAGGTGATTTTCAAATGCCTCGAGCACAATTTTAGTCACAGCGTTCATGAAGTCCGCACACATCTCTGTTATGACAGCTCTAGTTTGGTCATCTATTGTCCCAGATATCACTTTAGCCCACTGTCCCGACGTCAGCTGGGCCAGGAGCAAGTCAACAAGTGGCTGCATCTTCTCTGCTGATACCCGTGGAGGCCCCTGATACATATCCATATCGTTATTGTCTGAACTCATGGTGTCTGTGGTGTTTGTAGTCACTCCTCTGTGTATCCTGAAAGTTTTCTGAAGAATCCCAAACGAAGACGAAATCTTTGTGGATCCTTGTATTTATAAACTTACTGGATGACGTCACGAGTCAGATCAAAGGCGCTCGTGGCTAAACCACGCCCCCAAGCAACGGTTGTCAAGTAGCCCCTTAGCAACCGTAACTAGGCAGAACGAGCAAACCTTTCTGCGCTGAAACTAATTCAAACTAATTACCAAACTAGTTACCATGGTTACGGGAACGCCCTGAAACCTTTTTAATGATAATCAATAAGACGTTTTTTGGTTGGTTTGACGGTACAAAATCATGAATGTAGCCTGATTGTACCTCAATGCTGAAATCTTGTATTATGACTAGGGCTGTCAATCGATTAAAAAAACAAAACAAAATAGGTCCGTGGAGGTAATTTCAGCTGGGTGTTTTGCTTTAAGGTGATATGTTAAAGTCGTGTTACATCTGGGGAATTTAAATTCGGCTTTGCAAACTGTGCAAATTACCTTGTTTTTGTCCAACGAGCCGTCGGGCAACTTTTTAAAATGAAATGTTCCCCCTAAAAGTCCGTCCTTATCCATCTTTCCGCCATAGACTCTCCTTTAGTTAGGATAGATCATAGACATATATACAGATTCTCCTTTAGTTAGGATAGATCATAGACATATATACATAGACTCTCCTTTAGTTAGGATAGTTCATAGACATATATACATAGACTCTCCTTTAGTTAGGATAGATAATAGACATATATACAGACTCTCCTTTAGTTAGGATAGATCATAGACATATATACAGACTCTCCTTTAGTTAGGATAGATCATAGACATATACATAGACTCTCCTTTAGTTAGCAGGGTTC